>NW_026711701.1:0-64465 GCF_026419965.1 Kogia breviceps
AGTGCCCATGGTGGCAGTGCTCATAGTGACAGTGCTCATGGCGACAGTGCCCATAGTGAGAGTGCCCCTGGAAACAGTGCTCATGGTGATAGTACTCATGGTGACAGTACTCATGGTGACAGTGTTCATGGTGATAGTGCTCATGGTCGCAATGCTCACAGTGAAAGTGCTCTTTGTGAAATATACTGTGGTGACATTACCCATAGTGATATGACCCTTTGTGACACTTTTCACGGTGACAGTTCCCATGGTGACAGTGCCCATGGTGACAGTGTCCATGGTGACAGTGCTCATGGTGACAGTGCTCATGGTGACCGTGCTCACGGAAAGATTGCTCATGGTGACAGTGCTCATTGTGATAGTGCTCATGGTGATACTGCACATTGTGACACTGCCGAGGGTTATAGTCTCCATGGTGACCGCAATCAAAGTGATAGTTCCCATGGGGACTGGGCACATGGTGACAGTGCCCATGGTGACATATCTCATGGTGATATTGTTCATAGTGACAATGCCCATGGTGATAGTTGTCATGGTGACAGTGCCCATGGTGACAGGGCTCATGGTGACAGAGCCCATGGCGACAGGCCCGATTGTGACACTGCCCAATGTGACATGGTCACATTGGTCATGGTCACAGTGCTCCTAATGATAGTTCCCATTGTGACATTCCCATGCTTATATTCTCCATGGTAACTGTAAACACGGAAATAGTGTCCATGGTGATCATGCTCACGGTGACAGTGCTCATGGTGACAGTGCTCATGGCGACAGTGCCCATTGTGACAGTGTCCATGTTTATATTGTCCATGGTGACCGCCATCACTGTTAATGTGCACACGGTGACCGTGCTCATGGTGATAGTGTTAATGGTGACAGTTACCATCGTGACAGTATCCACGGTGACAGTGCTCATAGTGATCGTTTCCATGGTGACAGTGCTCAGTGTGACAGTGCCCATGGTGACTGTGCTCATGCTGATAGTGCCCGATGTGAGAGTCCCCTGCGTATAATCTCCATGGTCACTGCAATCACGGTAATAGTGCCCATCGTAACCATACCCAAGGTGATAGTGCCCATTGTGACAGTCCTATGGTTATAGTTTCCATGGTTACCGCTACCACGGTAATAGTGCCCATGGTGACCATGCTCATGGTAACAGTGCTCATGGTGACAATTCCCATGGTGACAGTCTGCATGGTAATAGTGTTCATGGTTACTGTGGTCATGGTGACAGTGCCAATGGTGACAGTGCTCATCGTTCAGTACCCATGGTGACATTGCTCATGCTGATAGTGCTCATGGTCACAGTGCTCTCGGTGACAGTGCCCATGGTGACAGTTCCCATTGTGACACTGCCCAGTGTGACAGTGCTCATGGTGACAGTGACCATGGTCACAGTGCTCATGGTGATAGTGCCCATGGTGACAGTGCTCATAGTGACAGAGCTCATGGCGACAGTGCCCATAGTCACAATGCTCACAGTGAAAGTGGTCTTTGTGATATATACGGTGGTGACAGTACCCATAGTGATATTATCCTTTGTGACACTTTTCACGGTGACAGTTCCCATGGTGACAGTGCCCAGGGTGACAGTGTCCATGGTGACAGTGCTCATGGTGAGAGTGCTCATGGAAAGATTGCTCATGGTGACAGTGCTCATTGTGATAGTGCTCAAGGTGATACTGCACATTGTGACACTGCCCATGGTTATAGTCTCCATGGTGACCGCAATCAAAGTAATAGTTCCCATGGTGACCGTGATCATGGTGACAGTGCTCATGGTGACAGAGCCCATGGTGACAGTTCCAATGCTGACTGTGCCCATGGCGACACTGATCATGGTGACACTGATCAAAGTGATAGTGCCCATGGTGACTGGGCCCATGGTGACAGTGGCAAGGCTGACAGTGCCCATGATGACAGTTCTCATGGTGATATTGCTCATAGTGACAGTGCCCATGGTGATAGTGCTCATGGTGACAGTTCCCATGGTGACAGTGCTCATGGTGATAGTGTCCATGGTGAAAGTTCTAAGGGTGACAGTGCCCATGGTGACAGTGCTCATGCTGATAGTGCCCGATGTGAGAGTCCCATGGTTATAATCTGAAAGGTCACTGCAATCACGGTAATAGTGCCCATCGTAACCGTACCCATGGTGATAGTGCCCATTGTGACAGTCCCAAGGTTATAGTCTCCATGTTGACCGCTACCACGGGAATAGTGCCCATGGTGACCATGCTCATGGTGACAGTGCTCATGGTGACAATTCCCATGGTGGCAATGCTCAAGGTAATAGTGCTCATGGTGACTGTGGTCATGGTGACACTGCTCAAGGTGATATTGCCCATGGTGACTGGGCCCATGGTGACAGTGCTCCAGGTGACAGAGCCCATGTTGGCAGTGGCAATGCTGACACTGCCCATGGTGACAGTTCTCATGGTGATATTGCTCATAGTGATAGTTCCCATGGTGACAGTGCCCTTGGTGACAGTTCTCATGGTGACAGTGCTCAAGGATATAGTGCCGATTTTGACAGTCCCATGGTTATAGTCTCCATGGTGACCGCAATCAAGGTAATAGTGCACACGGTGACTGTGCTCATGGTGACAATTGTCATGGTGACCGTGCTCATGCTGAGAGTGTTCATGGCGACAGTGTACTTGGTGACAGTGTTCATGGTGACTGTGCTCATCGTCATAATGCTCAAAGTGAAAATGCTCTTAGTGAAATATACTGTGGTGACAGTACCCATAGTGATAGTACCTTTTGTGACACTTTTCACGGTGACAGTTCCCATGGTGACAGTGCCCATGGTGACAGTGTCCATGGTGACAGTGCTCATGGTGATACTGCCTCTTGTGACACTGCCCATGGATATAGTCTCCATGGTGACCGCAATCACAGTAATAGTGCGCATGGTGACTGTGATCATGGTGACAGTGGTCATGCTGACAGAGCCAGGGTCCATTGTTACAATGTCCAATGTGACAGTGCTCATGGTGACAGTGACTATGGTTACAATGCTCATGGTCACAGTGCTCATTGTGATAGTGCCCATTGTGACATTCCCATGCTTATAGTCTCCATGGTAACCACAGTCATGGAAATACTGCCCATGGTGACAGTGCTCATGGCGACAGTGCCCATAGTGAGAGTGCCCATGGCGACAGTGCCCATGGCAACAGTGCTCATGGTGATAGTCCCCATGGTGAACCTGCTCATGGTGACAGTACCCAAGGTGAAAATGCCCATGGTGACAATGCCCATAGTGACCGTGTCCATTGTGACAGTTCACATGGTTATAATCTCATTGGTGACCGCAATCACGGTAATAGTGCCCATTGTGACCGTTATCATGGTGACAATGCTCATGGTGACAGTGCCCATGGAAACAGTGCTCATGGTGACAGAGCTCATTGTAATATTGCTCATGGTGATACAGCCCATGGTGACTGGGCACATGGTGACAGTGTTCATGTTGACAGTGGCAATGCTGACAGTGCCGATGGAGACAGTTCTCATGGTAATATTGCTCATAGTGACACTGCCCAATGTGACAGTGCTCATGATGACAATGACCGTGGTCACAGTGCTCCTGGTGATATTTCCCAGTGTGACATTCCCATGCTTATATTCTCCATGGTAACCGCAACCACGGAAATAGTGCCCATGGTGATCGTGCTCATGGTGACAGTACTCATGGTGATATTGTTCATAGTGACAGTGCCCATGGTGATAGTGGTCATGGTGACAGTGCCCATGGTGACAGTGCTCATGGTGACAGAGCCCATGGCGACAGGGCCGATTGTGACACTGCCCAATGTGACAGTGCTCATGGTGACAATGACCATGGTCACAGTGGTCATGGTCACAGTGCTCCTGGTGATAGTTCCCATTGTGACATTCCCATGCTTATATTCTCCATGGTAACCGTAACCACGGAAATAGTGCCCAAGGTGATCGTGCTCATGGTGACAGTGCTCATGGTGACAGTGCCTCTGGTGACAGTGCTCATGGCAACAGTGCCCAAAGTGACAGTACTCATGGTGACAGTGCCCATTGTGACAGTGTCCATGTTTATATTGTCCATGGTGACCGCTTTCACTCTTATAGTGCACACGGTGACCGTGCTCATGGTGATAGTGCTAATGGTGACAATAACCATGGTGACAGTGTCCACGGTGACAGTGCTCATGGTGATAGTGTCCATGGTGATAGTGTCCATGGTGCCAGTGCCCATGGTGACAGTGCTCATGCTGATAGTGCCCGATGTGAGAGTCCCATGCTTATAATCTACATGGTCACTGCCATTATGGTAATAGGGCCCATCGTAACCGTCCCCAGGGTGATAGTGCCCATTGTGACAGTCCCATGGTTATAGTCTCCATGGTGACCGCTAGCACGGTAATAGTGCCCATGGTGACCGTGCTCATGGTAACAGTGCTCATGGTGACAATACCCATGGTGACAATCCTCATGGTAATAGTGTTCATGGTGACTGTGGTCATGGTGACAGTGCCAATGGTGAAAGTGCTCATCGTTCAGTACCCATGGTGACATTGCTCATGCTGATAGTGCTCATGGTGACAGTGCCCATGGTGACAGTTCCCATTGTGACACTGCCCAGTGTGACAGTGCACATGGTGACAGTGACCATGGTCACAGTGCTCATGGTGATAGTGCCCATGGTGACAGTGCTCATAGTGACAGAGCGCATGGCGACAGTGCCCATAGTCACAATGCTCACAGTGAAAGTGGTCTTTGTGAAATATACGGTGGTGACAGTACCCATAGTGATATTATCCTTTGTGACACTTTTCACGGTGACAGTTCCCATGGTGACAGTGCCCAGGGTGACAGTGTCCATGGTGACAGTGCTCATGGTGACAGTGCTCATGGAAAGATTGCTCATGGTGACAGTGCTCATTGTGATAGTGCTCATGGTGATACTGCACAGTGTGACACTGCCCATGGTTATAGTCTCCATGGTGACCGCAATCAAAGTAATAGTTCCCATGGTGACCGTGATCATAGTGACAGTGTTCATGGTGACAGAGCCCATGGTGACAGTTCCAATGCTGACTGTGCCCATGGCGACACTGATCATGGTGACACTGATCAAGGTGATAGTGCCCATGGTGACAGGGCCCATGGTGACAGTGGCAAGGCTGACAGTGCCCATGATGACAGTTTTCATGGTGATATTGCTCATAGTGACAGTGCCCATGGTGATAGTTCTCATGGTGAGAGTTCCCATGGTAACAGTGCTCATGGTGATAGTGTCCATGGTGACAGTGTTAAGGGTGACAGTGCCCATGGTGACAGTGCTCATGCTGATAGTGCCCGATGTGAGAGTCCCATGGTTATAATCTGAAAGGTCACTGCAATCACGGTAATAGTGCCCATCGTAACCGTACCCATGGTGATAGTGCCCATTGTGACAGTCCCAAGGTTATAGTCTCCATGTTGACCGCTACCACGGGAATAGTGCCCATGGTGACCGTGCTCATGGTGACAGTGCTCATGGTGACAATTCCCATGGTGGCAATGCTCATGGTAATAGTGCTCATGGTGACTGTGGTCATGGTGACACTGCTCAAGGTGATATTGCCCATGGTGACTGGGCCCATGGTGACAGTGCTCCAGGTGACAGACCCCATGTTGACAGTGGCAATGCTGACACTGCCCATGGTGACAGTTCTCATGGTGATATTGCTCATAGTGATAGTTCCCATGGTGACAGTGCCCTTGGTGACAGTTCTCATGGTGACAGTGCTCAAGGATATAGTGCCGATTTTGACAGTCCCATGGTTATAGTCTCCATGGTGACCGCAATCAAGGTAATAGTGCACACGGTGACTGTGCTCATGGTGACAATGGCCATGGTGACCGTGCTCATGCTGAGAGTGTTCATGGTGACAGTGTACTTGGTGAGAGTGGTCATCATCATAATGCTCAAAGTGAAAGTGCTCTTAGTGAAATATACTGTGGTGACAGTACCCATACTGATAGTACCCTTTGTGACACTTTTCACGGTGACAGTTCCCATGGTGACAGTGTCCATGGTGACAGTGTCCATGGTGACAGGGCTCACGGTGATACTGCCTCTTGTGACACTGCCCATGGTTATAGTCTCCATGGTGACCGCAATCACAGTAATAGTGCGCATGGTGACTGTGATCATGGTGACAGTGGTCATGCTGACAGAGCCCATGGTGACAGTTCCAATGCTGACAGTGCCAATGGTGACAGTGCCCATGGTGACAGTGCTCATGGTGACAGAGCCCATGGTGATAGGGCCGATTGTGACACTGCCCAATGTGACAGTGCTCATGGTGACAATGACCATGCTCACAGTGATCATGGTCACAGTGCTCCTGGTGATAGTTCCCATTGTGACATTCCCATGCTTAGATTCTCCATGGTAACCGCAACCACGGAAATAGTGCCCATGGTGATCGTGCTCATGGTTACAGTGCTCATGGCGACAGTGCCCATAGTGACAGTTCTCAAGGTGACAGTGCCCATTGTGACAGTGTCCATGTTTATACTGTCCATGGTGACCACATTCACTGTTATAGTGCACACGGTGACCGTGCTCATGGTGGTAGTGCAAATGGTGACACTAACCATGGTGACAGTGGCCACGGTGACAGTGCTCATGGTGATCGTGTCCATGGAGACAGTACTCAGGGTGAAAGTGCCCATGGTGACAGTGCTCATGCTGATAGTGCCCGGTGTGAGAGTCCCATGGTTATAATCTCCATGGTCACTGCAATCACGGTAATAGTGCCCATCGTAACCGTACCCATGGTGATAGTGCCCATTGTGACAGTCCCATGGTTATAGTCTCCATGGTAACCGCTACCACGGTAATAATGCCCATGGTGACCGTGCTCATGGTGACAGTGCTCTGTTGACAATTCCCATGGTGACAATGCTCATGGTAATAGTGCTCATGGTGACTGTGGTCATGGTGACAATGCACATGGTAATAGTGTTCATGGTGACTGTGGTCATGGTGACAGTGCCAATGGTGACAGTGCTCATGGTTAAGTGGCCATGGTGACATTGCTCATGCTGATAGTGCTCATGGTGACAGTGCCCATGGTGACAGTTTCCATTGTGACACTGCCCAATGTCACAGTGCTCATGGTGACAGTGACCAGGCTCACAGTGCTCATGGTGATAGTGCCCATTGTGACATTCCCATGCTTATAGTCTCCATGGTAAGTGGAATCACGAAAATAGTGCCCATGGTGACAGTGCTCATGGCGACAGTGCCCATAGTGAGAGTGCCCATGGCGACAGTGCCCATGGCAACAGTGCTCATGGTGATAGTGCCCATGGTGAAACTGCTCATGGTGATAGTACCCATGATTGAGAATGCCCATGGTGACAATGCCCATGGTGAAAGTGTCCATGGTGACAGTGCTCATGGTGATACTGCCTCTTGTGACACTGCACATGGTTATAGTCTCCATGGTGACCGCAATCACAGTTAGAGTGGCCATGGTGACTGTGATCATGGTGACAGTGCTCATGGTGACAGAGCCCATGGTGATAGTTCCAAGGCGGACAGTGCCCATGGTGACAGTTCTAATGGTGGTAGTGCTCATGGTAACATTGCCCATGGTGACATTGCTCATGGTGACAGAGCCCATGGTGACAGGGTCCATTGTTACACTGCCCAATGTGACAGTGCTCTTGGTGACAGTGACTATGGTTACAATGCTCATGGTCACAGTGCCCTTTGTGATGGTGCCCATTGTGACATTCCCATGCCTATAGTCTCCATGGTAACCGCAATCACAGAAATAGTGCCCATGGTGACCGTGCTCATGGTGACAGTGCTCATGGTAACAGTGGCAATGGTGAAAGTGCTCTTGGCGACCGTGCCCATAGTGAGAGTGCCCCTGTCAACAGTGTTCATGGTGATAGTGCCCATAGTGACAGTATTCATGGTGACAGTGCTCATGGTCACAATGCTCACAGTGCAAGTGCTCTTAGTGAAATATACTGTGGTGACAGTACCCATAGTGATAGTACCCTTTGTGACCCTTTTCACGGTGACAGTTCCCATGGTGACAGTGCCCATGGTGACAGTGTCCATGGTGACAGTGCTCATGGTGACAGTGCCCATGGTGAGAGTTCCAATGATGACAATGCATTTGGTGACAGTTCTCATGGTGATAGTGCTCATGGTCACAGTGCCCATGGCGAAAGTGCTCATGGTGACCATGCTCAAGTTGATAGTGCCCATGGTAAATGGGCCCAAGGTGACAGTGCTCATGGTGACAGCGGCAATGCTGACAGTGCCCATGGTGACAGTTCTGATGGTGACAGAGCCCATGGTGACAGTGCTCATGGTGAGAGTGTTCATGGAGCCAGTGTACTTTCTCACAGTGTTCAAGGTGCCCGTGCTCATGGTCACAATACTCACAGTGATAATGCTCTTAGTGAAATATACCATGCTGATAGTACGCATGGTAATAGTACCCATTGAGACAGAGTTCACGGTGACAGTTCCCTTGGTGAGAGGGCTCATGGTGACAGTGCCCATGGTAACAGTGCTCATGGTGACAGTGCTAATGGTGATAGTTCTCGTGATAAAGCCCTTTGTGAGAGTGCCGATGGTTATAGTCACCATGGTGACCGCAATCTCGGTGAAAATGCCCATGGAGACCATGCTCATGGTGATAGTGCTCATGGTAATAGTACCAATGGTGACGGTTCCCAAGGTGACAGTGCTCATGGTGACATTACCCATGGTTATATTGCCTACGGTGACAGTGCCCATGGTGACAATTATCACAGTGATAGTTCCCCTTTTGATAGTGCTCATGGTTAGAGTGCTCATGGTGACAGTGCCCACGGTGACAGTGCTCATGGTGAGAGTGCCCGTTGTGACAGTGTCCATGGTTATATTCACCATGTTGACCGCAATCATGGTAATAGTGCCCGTGGTGACAATGCCCATGGTGACAGTGCTCGTGGTGACAGTGCCCATGGAAACAGTGCTCATGGGGAGTGTGTTCATGGTGATAGTGCTCATGGTCACAATGCTCACAGTGAAAGTGCTCTTTGTGAAATATACTGTGGTGACAGTACCCATAGTGATATTATCCTTTGTGACACTTTTCACGGTGACAGTTCCCATGGTGACAGTGCCCATTGAGACAATGCTCATGGTAATAGTGCTCATGGTGACTGTGGTCATGGTGACAGTGCCAATGGTGACAGTGCTCCTCGTTCAGTGCCCATGGTGACATTGCTCATGCTGACAGTGCTCATGGTGACAGTGCTCTTGGTGACAGTTCCCATGGTGACAGTTCCCATTGTGACACTGCCCAATGTGACAGTGCTCATGGTAACAGTGTCCATGGTCACAGTGCTCATGGTCACAGTGCTCATTGGGGATAGTGCCCATTGTGACATTCCCATGTATATACTCTCCATGATAACCACAGTCACCGAAATAGGGCCCATGGTGACCATGCTCATGGTGACAGTTCTCATGGCAACAGTGCCCATGGTGATAGTACTCACAGGGACAGTGCTCATGGCGACAGTTCCCATAGTGAGAGTTCCCCTGGCAACAGTGCTCATGGTGATAGTGCCCATGGTGACAGTACTCATGGTGAAACTGTTCATGGTGATAGTGCGCATGGTCACAATGCTGACAGTGAAAGTGCTCTTAGTGAAATATACTGTGGTGACATTACCCATAGTGATAGTACCCTTTGTGACTCTTTTCACGGTGACAGTTCCCATGGTGACAGTGCCCATGGTGACAGTGTCCATGGTGACAGTGCTCATGGTGACAGTGCTCATTGTGATAGTGCTCATGGTGATACTGCCCATTGTGACACTGCCCATGGTTATAGTCTCCATGGTGACCGCAATCACAGTAATATTGCCCATGGTGCCCGTGATCATGGTGACAGTGCTCATGGTGACAGAGCACATGGTGACAGTTCCAATGCTGACAGTGCCCATGGTGACAGTTCTAATGGTGAGAGTGCTCATGGTAACAGTGCCCATGGTGACATTGCTCATGGTGACAGAGCCCATGGTGACAGGGTCCATTGTTACACTGCCCAATGTGACAGTGCTCTTGGTGACAGTGACTATGGTCACAATGCTCATGGTCACAGTGCTCATTGTGATAGTGCCCATTGTGACATTCCCATGCTTATAGTCTCCATGGTAAGTGGAATCACGGAAATAGTGCCCATGGTGACAGTGCTCATTGCGACAGTGCCCATAGTGAGAGTGCCCATGGCGACAGTGCTCATGGTGAGAGTGCCCATGGTGAAACTGCTCATGGTGACAGTACCCATGGTGAGAATGCCCATGGTGACAATGCCCATGGTGAGAATGTCCATTGTGACAGTTCACATGGTTATAATCTCCATGGTGACCGCAATCACGGTAATAGTGCCCATTGTGACCGTTATCATGGTGACAATGCTCATGGTGACAGTGCCCGTGGAAACAGTGCTCATGGTGACAGTGCTCATTGTGATAGTGCTCATGGTGATAGTGCCCATGGCGACTGGGCACATGTTGACAGTGCTCATGGTGACAGTGCCCATGGTGACTGTTCTCATGGTGATATTTCTCATAGTGACAGTGCCCATGGTGATAGTGCTCTTGGTGAGAGTGCCCATGGTGACAGTGCTCATGGTGACAGAGCCCATGGTGATAGGGCCGATTGTGACACTGCCCAATGTGACAGTGCTCATGGTGAAAATGTCCATCGTCACAGTGCTCATGGTCATAGTGCTCCTGGTGATAGTTCCCATTGTGACATTCCCATGCTTAGATTCTCCATGGTAACCGCAACCACGGAAATAGTGCCCATGGTGATCGTGCTCATGGTTACAGTGCTCATGGCGACAGTGCCCATAGTGACAGTTCTCAAGGTGACAGTGCCCATTGTGACAGTGTCCATGTTTATACTGTCCATGGTGACCACATTCACTGTTATAGTGCACACGGTGACCGTGCTCATGGTGATAGTGCGAATGGTGACATTAACCATGGTGACAGTGGCCACGGTGACAGTGCTCATGGTGATCGTGTCCATGGAGACAGTACTCAGGGTGAAAGTGCCCATGGTGACAGTGCTCATGCTGATAGTGCCCGATGTGAGAGTCCCATGGTTATAATCTCCATGGTCACTGCAATCACGGTAATAGTGCCCATCATAACCGTACCCATGGTGATATTGCCCATTGTGACAGTCCCATGGTTATAGTCTCCATGGTAACAGCTACCACGGTAATAATGCCCATGGTGACCGTGCTCATGGTGACAGTGCTCTGTTGACAATTCCCATGGTGACAATGCTCATGGTAATAGTGCTCATGGTGACTGTGGTCATGGTGACAATGCACATGGTAATAGTGTTCATGCTGACTGTGGTCATGGTGACAGTGCCAATGGTGACAGTGCTCATGGTTAAGTGCCCCTGGTGACAATGCTCATGCTGATAGTGCTCATGGTGACAGTGCCCATGGTGACAGTTTCCATTGTGACACTGCCCAATGTCACAGTTCTCATGGTGAGAGTGACCAGGCTCACAGTGCTCATGGTGATAGTGCCCATTGTGACATTCCCATCCTTATAGTCTCCACGGTAACCGCAATCACGGAAATAGTGCCCATGGTGACCGTGCTCATGGTGACAGTGCTCATGGTAACAGTGCCCATGGTGACAGTGCTCATAGTGACAGAGCTCATGGCGACAATGCCCATAGTGAGAGTGCCCCTGGAAACAGTGCTCATGGTGATAGTACTCATGGTGACAGTACTCATGGTGACAGTGTTCATGGTGATAGTGCTCATGGTCGCAATGCTCACAGTGAAAGTGCTCTTTGTGAAATATACTGTGGTGACATTACCCATAGTGATATGACCCTTTGTGACACTTTTCACGGTGACAGTTCCCATGGTGACAGTGCCCATGGTGACAGTGTCCATGGTGACAGTGCTCATGGTGACAGTGCTCATGGTGACCGTGCTCATGGAAAGATTGCTCATGGTGACAGTGCTCATTGTGATAGTGCTCATGGTGATACTGCACATTGTGACACTGCCGAGGGTTATAGTCTCCATGGTGACCGCAATCAATGTGATAGTTCCCATGGGGACTGGGCACATGGTGACAGTGCCCATGGTGACATTTCTCATGGTGATATTGTTCATAGTGACAATGCCCATGGTGATAGTTGTCATGGTGACAGTGCCCATGGTGACAGTGCTCATGGTGACAGAGCCCATGGCGACAGGCTCGATTGTGACACTGCCCAATGTGACATGGTCACATTGGTCATGGTCACAGTGCTCCTAGTGATACTTCCCATTGTGACATTCCCATGCTTATATTCTCCATGGTAACTGTAACCACGGAAATAGTGTCCATGGTGATCGTGCTCATGGTTACAGTGCTCATGGTGACAGTGCTCATGGCGACAGTGCCCATAGTGACAGTGCTCATGGCGACAGTGCCCATTGTGACAGTGTCCATGTTTATATTGTCCATGGTGACCGCCATCACTGTTAGAGTGCACACGGTGACTGTGCTCAAGGTGATAGTGTTAATGGTGACAGTTACCATCGTGACAGTATCCACGGTGACAGTGCTCATAGTGATCGTTTCCATGGTGACAGTGCTCAGTGTGACAGTGCCCATGGTGACTGTGCTCATGCTGATAGTGCCCGATGTGAGAGTCCCCTGCGTATAATCTCCAGGGTCACTGCAATCACGGTAATAGTGCCCATCGTAACCATACCCATGGTGATAGTGCCCATTGTGACAGTCCTATGGTTATAGTCTCCATGGTTACCGCTACCACGGTAATAGTGCCCATGGTGACCATGCTCATGGTAACAGTGCTCATGGTGACAATTCCCATGGTGACAGTCCTCATGGTAATAGTGTTCATGGTGACTGTGGTCATGGTGACAGTGCCAATGGTGACAGTGCTCATCGTTCAGTACCCATGGTGACATTGCTCATGCTGATAGTGCTCATGGTGACAGTGCTCTCGGTGACAGTGCCCATGGTGACAGTTCCCATTGTGACACTGCCCAGTGTGACAGTGCTCATGGTGACAGTGACCATGGTCACAGTGCTCATGGTGATAGTGCCCATGGTGACAGTGCTCATAGTGACAGAGCGCATGGCGACAGTGCCCATAGTCACAATGCTCACAGTGAAAGTGGTCTTTGTGAAATATACGGTGGTGACAGTACCCATAGTGATATTATCCTTTGTGACACTTTTCACGGTGACAGTTCCCATGGTGACAGTGCCCAGGGTGACAGTGTCCATGGTGACAGTGCTCGTGGTGAGAGTGCTCATGGAAAGATTGCTCATGGTGACAGTGCTCATTGTGATAGTGCTCATGGTGATACTGCACATTGTGACACTGCCCATGGTTATAGTCTCCATGGTGACCGCAATCAAAGTAATAGTTCCCTTGGTGACCGTGTTCATGGTGACAGTGCTCATGGTGACAGAGCCCATGGTGACAGTTCCAATGCTGACTGTGCCCATGGCGACACTGATCATGGTGACACTGATCAAGGTGATAGTGCCCATGGTGACTGGGCCCATGGTGACAGTGGCAAGGCTGACAGTGCCCATGATGACAGTTCTCATGGTGATATTGCTCATAGTGACAGTGCCCATGGTGATAGTGCTCATGGTGACTGTTCCCATGGTGACAGTGCTCATGGTGATAGTGTCCATGGTGAAAGTGCTAAGGGTGACAGTGCCCATGGTGACAGTGCTCATGCTGATAGTGCCCGATGTGAGAGTCCCATGGTTATAATCTGAAAGGTCACTGCAATCACGGTAATAGTGCCCATCGTAACCGTACCCATGGTGATAGTGCCCATTGTGACAGTCCCAAGGTTATAGTCTCCATGTTGACCGCTACCACGGGAATAGTGCCCATGGTGACCGTGCTCATGGTGACAGTGCTCATGGTGACAATTCCCATGGTGGCAATTCTCATGGTAATAGTGCTCATGGTGACTGTGGTCATGGTGACACTGCTCAAGGTGATATTGCCCATGGTGACTGGGCCCATGGTGACAGTGCTCCAGGTGACAGAGCCCATGTTGGCAGGGGCAATGCTGACACTGCCCATGGTGACAGTTCTCATGGTGATATTGCTCATAGTGATAGTTCCCATGGTGACAGTGCCCTTGGTGACAGTTCTCATGGTGACAGTGCTCAAGGATATAGTGCCGATTTTGACAGTCCCATGGTTATAGTCTCCATGGTGACTGCAATCAAGGTAATAGTGCACACGGTGACTGTGCTCATGGTGACAATGGTCATGGTGACCGTGCTCATGCTGAGAGTGTTCATGGCGACAGTGTACTTGGTGACAGTGTTCATGGTGACTGTGCTCATCGTCATAATGCTCAAAGTGAAAGTGCTCTTAGTGAAATATACTGTGGTGACAGTACCCATAGTGATAGTACCCTTTGTGACACTTTTCACGGTGACAGTTCCCATGGTGACAGTGCCCATGGTGACAGTGTCCATGGTGACAGTGCTCATGGTGATACTGCCTCTTGTGACACTGCCCATGGATATAGTCTCCATGGTGACCGCAATCACAGTAATAGTGCGCATGGTGACTGTGATCATGGTGACAGTGGTCATGCTGACAGAGCCAGGGTCCATTGTTACAATGCCCAATGTGACAGTGCTCATGGTGACAGTGACTATGGTTACAATGCTCATGGTCACAGTGCTCATTGTGATAGTGCCCATTGTGACATTCCCATGCTTATAGTCTCCATGGTAACCACAGTCATGGAAATAGTGCCCATGGTGACAGTGCTCATGGAGACAGTGCCCATAGTGAGAGTGCCCATGGCGACAGTGCCCATGGCAACAGTGCTCATGGTGACAGTACCCAAGGTGAAAATGCCCATGGTGACAATGCCCATGGTGACCGTGTCCATTGTGACAGTTCACATGGTTATAATCTCATTGGTGACCGCAATCACGGTAATAGTGCCCATTGTGACCGTTATCATGGTGACAATGCTCACGGTGACAGTGCCCATGGAAACAGTGCTCATGGTGACAGAGATCATTGTAATATTGCTCATGGTGATACTGCCCATGGTGACTGGGCACATAGTGACAGTGCTCATGGTGACAGTGGCAATGCTGACAGTGCCGAAGGAGACAGTTCTCATGGTAATATTGCTCATAGTGACAGTGCCCATGGTGAAAGTGCTCATGGTGACAGAGCCCATGGTGATAGGGCCGATTGTGACACTGCCCAATGTGACAGTGCTCATGGTGACAATGACCGTGGTCAGAGTGCTCCTGGTGATATTTCCCAGTGTGACATTCCCATGCTTATATTCTCCATGGTAACCGCAACCACGGAAATAGTGCCCATGGTGATCGTGCTCATGGTGACAGTACTCATGGTGATATTGTTCATAGTGACAGTGCCCATGGTGATAGTGGTCATGGTGACAGTGCCCATGGTGACAGTGCTCATGGTGACAGAGCCCATGGAGACAGGGCCGATTGTGACACTGCCCAATGTGACAGTGCTCATGGTGACAATGACCATGGTCACAGTGGTCATGGTCACAGTGCTCCTGGTGATAGTTCCCATTGTGACATTCCCATGCTTATATTCTCCATGGTAACCGTAACCACGGAAATAGTGCCCAAGGTGATCGTGCTCATGGTGACAGTGCTCATGGTGACAGTGCCTCTGGTGACAGTGCTCATGGCAACAGTGCCCAAAGTGACAGTACTCATGGTGACAGTGCCCATTGTGACAGTGTCCATGTTTATATTGTCCATGGTGACCGCTTTCACTCTTATAGTGCACACGGTGACCGTGCTCATGGTGATAGTGCTAATGGTGACAATAACCATGGTGACAGTGTCCACAGTGACAGTGCTCATGGTCATAGTGTCCATGGTGATAGTGTCCATGGTGCCAGTGCCCTTGGTGACAGTGCTCATGCTGATAGTGCCCGATGGGAGAGTCCCATGCTTATAATCTACATGGTCACTGCCATCACGGTAATAGGGCCCATAGTAACCGTCCCCAGGTTGATAGTGCCCATTGTGACAGTCCCATGGTTATAGTCTCCATGGTGACCGCTACCACGGTAATAGTGCCCATGGTGACCGTGCTCATGGTAACAGTGCTCATGGTGACAATTCCCATGTTGACAATCCTCATGGTAATAGTGTTCATGGTGACTGTGGTCATGGTGACAGTGCCAATGGTGACAGTGCTCATCGTTCAGTACCCATGGTGACATTGCTCATGCTGATAGTGCTCATGGTGACAGTGTCCATGGTGACAGTTCCCATTGTGACACTGCCCAGTGTGACAGTGCTCATGGTGACAGTGACCATGGTCACAGTGCTCATGGTGATAGTGCCCATGGTGACAGTGCTCATAGTGACAGAGCGCATGGCGACAGTGCCCATAGTCACAATGCTCACAGTGAAAGTGGTCTTTGTGAAATATACGGTGGTGACAGTACCCATAGTGATATTATCCTTTGTGACACTTTTCACGGTGACAGTTCCCATGGTGACAGTGCCCAGGGTGACAGTGTCCACGGTGACAGTGCTCATGGTGAGAGTGCTCATGGAAAGATTGCTCATGGTGACAGTGCTCATTGTGATAGTGCTCATGGTGATACTGCACATTGTGACACTGCCCATGGTTATAGTCTCCATGGTGACCGCAATCAAAGTAATAGTTCCCATGGTGACCGTGATCATGGTGACAGTGTTCATGGTGACAGAGCCCATGGTGACAGTTCCAATGCTGACTGTGCCCATGGCGACACTGATCATGGTGACACTGATCAAGGTGATAGTGCCCATGGTGACTGGGCCCATGGTAACAGTGGCAAGGCTGACAGTGCCCATGATGACAGTTCTTATGGTGATATTGCTCATAGTGACAGTGCCCATGGTGATAGTGCTCATGGTGACAGTTCCCATGGTGACAGTGCTCATGGTGATAGTGTCCATGGTGAAAGTGCTAAGGGTGACAGTGCCCATGGTGACAGTGCTCATGCTGATAGTGCCCGATGTGAGAGTCCCATGGTTATAATCTGAAAGGTCACTGCAATCACGGTAATAGTGCCCATCGTAACCGTACCCATGGTGATAGTGCCCATTGTGACAGTCCCAAGGTTATAGTCTCCATGTTGACCGCTACCACGGGAATAGTGCCATGGTGACCATGCTCATGGTGACAGTGCTCATGGTGACAATTCCCATGGTGGCAATGCTCAAGGTAATAGTGCTCATGGTGACTGTGGTCATGGTGACACTGCTCAAGGTGATATTGCCCATGGTGACTGGGCCCATGGTGACAGTGCTCCAGGTGACAGAGCCCATGTTGGCAGTGGCAATGCTGACACTGCCCATGGTGACAGTTCTCATGGTGATATTGCTCATAGTGATAGTTCCCATGGTGACAGTGCCCTTGGTGACAGTTCTCATGGTGACAGTGCTCAAGGATATAGTGCCGATTTTGACAGTCCCATGGTTATAGTCTCCATGGTGACCGCAATCAAGGTAATAGTGCACACGGTGACTGTGCTCATGGTGACAATTGTCATGGTGACCGTGCTCATGCTGAGAGTGTTCATGGCGACAGTGTACTTGGTGACAGTGTTCATGGTGACTGTGCTCATCGTCCTAATGCTCAAAGTGAAAGTGCTCTTAGTGAAATATACTGTGGTGACAGTACCCATAGTGATAGTACCCTTTGTGACACTTTTCACGGTGACAGTTCCCATGGTGACAGTGCCCATGGTGACAGTGTCCATGGTGACAATGCTCATGGTGATACTGCCTCTTGTGACACTGCCCATGGATATAGTCTCCATGGTGACCGCAATCACAGTAATAGTGCGCATGGTGACTGTGATCATGGTGACAGTGGTCATGCTGACAGAGCCAGGGTCCATTGTTACAATGCCCAATGTGACAGTGCTCATGGTGACAGTGACTATGGTTACAATGCTCATGGTCACAGTGCTCATTGTGATAGTGCCCATTGTGACATTCCCATGCTTATAGTCTCCATGGTAACCACAGTCATGGAAATAGTGCCCATGGTGACAGTGCTCATGGAGACAGTGCCCATAGTGAGAGTGCCCATGGCGACAGTGCCCATGGCAACAGTGCTCATGGTGATAGTCCCCATGGTGAACCTGCTCATGGTGACAGTACCCAAGGTGAAAATGCCCATGGTGACAATGCCCATGGTGACCGTGTCCATTGTGACAGTTCACATGGTTATAATCTCCATGGTGACCGCAATCACGGTAATAGTGCCCATTGTGACCGTTATCATGGTGACACTGCTCATGGTGACAGTGCCCATGGAAACAGTGCTCATGGTGACAGTGCTCATTGTGATAGTGCTCATGGTGATAGTGCCCATGGTGACTGGGCACATGGTGACAGTGCTCATGGTGACAGTGCCCATGGTGACAGTGCTCATGGTGACAGAGCTCATGGTGATAGGGCCGATTGTGACACTGCCCAATGTGACAGTGCTCATGGTGAAAATGACCATGGTCACAGTGCTCATGGTCACAGTGCTCCTGGTGATAGTTCCCATTGTGACATTCCCATGCTTATATTCTCCATGGTAACCGTAACCACGGAAATAGTGCCCAAGTTGATCGTGCTCATAGTGACAGTGCCCATGGTGATAGTGGTCATGGTGACAGTGCCCATGGTGACAGTGCTCATGGTGACAGAGCCCATGGCGACAGGGCCGATTGTGACACTGCCCAATGTGACAGTGCTCATGGTGGCAATGACCATGGTCACAGTGGTCATGGTCACAGTGCTCCTGGTGATAGTTCCCATTGTGACATTCCCATGCTTATATTCTCCATGGTAACCGTAACCACGGAAATAGTGCCCACGGTGATCATGCTCATGGTGACAGTGCTCATGGTGACAGTGCCTCTGGTGACAGTGCTCATGGCAACAGTGCCCAAAGTGACAGTACTCATGGTGACAGTGCCCATTGTGACAGTGTCCATGTTTATATTGTCCATGGTGACCGCTTTCACTCTTATAGTGCACACGGTGACCGTGCTCATGGTGATAGTGCTAATGGTGACAATAACCATGGTGACAGTGTTCACGGTGAAAGTGCTCATGGTGATAGTGTCCATGGTGACAGTGCTCAGGGTGCCAGTGCCCATGGTGACAGTGCTCATGCTGATAGTGCCCAATGTGAGAGTCCCATGCTTATAATCTACATGGTCACTGCCATCACGGTAATAGGGCCCATTGTGACCGTCCCCAGGGTGATAGTGCCCATTGTGACAGTCCCATGGTTATAGTCTCCATGGTGACCGCTACCACGGGAATAGTGCCCATGGTGACCGTGCTCATGGTAACAGTGCTCATGGTGACAATTCCCATGGTGACAATCCTCATGGTAATAGTGTTCATGGTGACTGTGGTCATGGTGACAGTGCCAATGGTGAAAGTGCTCATCGTTCAGTACCCATGGTGACATTGCTCATGCTGATAGTGCTCATGGTGACAGTGCCCATGGTGACAGTTCCCATTGTGACACTGCCCAGTGTGACAGTGCTCATGGTGACAGTGACCATGGTCACAGTGCTCATGGTGACAGTGCCCATGGTGACAGTTCCCATTGTGACACTGCCCAGTGTGACAGTGCTCATGGTGACAGTGACCATGGTCACAGTTCTCATGGTGATAGTGCCCATGGTGACAGTGCTCATAGTGACAGAGCGCATGGCGACAGTGCCCATAGTCACAATGCTCACAGTGAAAGTGGTCTTTGCGAAATATACAGTGGTGAGAGTACCCATAGTGATATTATCCTTTGTGACACTTTTCACGGTGACAGTTCCCATGGTGACAGTGCCCAGGGTGACAGTGTCCATGGTGACAGTGCTCATGGTGACAGTGCTCATGGAAAGATTGCTCATGGTGACAGTGCTCATTGTGATAGTGCTCATGGTGATACTGCACAGTGTGACACTGCCCATGGTTATAGTCTCCATGGTGACCGCAATCAAAGTAATAGTTCCCATGGTGACCGTGATCATGGTGACAGTGTTCATGGTGACAGAGCCCATGGTGACAGTTCCAATGCTGACTGTGCCCATGGCGACACTGATCATGGTGACACTGATCAAGGTGATAGTGCCCATGGTGACAGGGCCCATGGTGACAGTGGCAAGGCTGACAGTGCCCATGATGACAGTTCTCATGGTGATATTGCTCATAGTGACAGTGCCCATGGTGATAGTGCTCATGGTGACAGTTCCCATGGTAACAGTGCTCATGGTGATAGTGTCCATGGTGACAGTGCTAAGGGTGACAGTGCCCATGGTGACAGTGCTCATGCTGATAGTGCCCGATGTGAGAGTCCCATGGTTATAATCTGAAAGGTCACTGCAATCACGGTAATAGTGCCCATCGTAACCGTACCCATGGTGATAGTGCCCATTGTGACAGTCCCAAGGTTATAGTCTCCATGTTGACCGCTACCACGGGAATAGTGCCCATGGTGACCGTGCTCATGGTGACAGTGCTCTTGGTGACAATTCCCATGGTGGCAATGCTCATGGTAATAGTGCTCATGGTGACTGTGGTCATGGTGACACTGCTCAAGGTGATATTGCCCATGGTGACTGGGCCCATGGTGACAGTGCTCCAGGTGACAGACCCCATGTTGACAGTGGCAATGCTGACACTGCCCATGGTGACAGTTCTCATGGTGATATTGCTCATAGTGATAGTTCCCATGGTGACAGTGCCCTTGGTGACAGTTCTCATGGTGACAGTGCTCAAGGATATAGTGCCGATTTTGACAGTCCCATGGTTATAGTCTCCATGGTGACCGCAATCAAGGTAATAGTGCACACGGTGACTGTGCTCATGGTGACAATGGCCATGGTGACCGTGCTCATGCTGAGAGTGTTCATGGTGACAGTGTACTTGGTGAGAGTGCTCATCATCATAATGCTCAAAGTGAAAGTGCTCTTAGTGAAATATACTGTGGTGACAGTACCCATAGTGATAGTACCCTTTGTGACACTTTTCACGGTGAGAGTTCCCATGGTGACAGTGTCCATGGTGACAGTGTCCATGGTGACAGGGCTCATGGTGATACTGCCTCTTGTGACACTGCCCATGGTTATAGTCTCCATGGTGACCGCAATCACAGTAATAGTGCGCATGGTGACTGTGATCATGGTGACAGTGGTCATGCTGACAGAGCCCATGGTGACAGTTCCAATGCTGACAGTGCCAATGGTGACAGTGCCCATGGTGACAGTGCTCATGGTGACAGAGCCCATGGTGATAGGGCCGATTGTGACACTGCCCAATGTGACAGTGCTCATGGTGACAATGACCATGGTCACAGTGATCATGGTCACAGTGCTACTGGTGATAGTTCCCATTGTGACATTCCCATGCTTAGATTCTCCATGGTAACCGCAACCACGGAAAAAGTGCCCATGGTGATCGTGCTCATGGTTACAGTGCTCATGGCGACAGAGCCCATAGTGACAGTTCTCAAGGTGACAGTGCCCATTGTGACAGTGTCCATGTTTATACTGTCCATGGTGACCACATTCACTGTTATAGTGCACACGGTGACCGTGCTCATGGTGGTAGTGCGAATGGTGACACTAACCATGGTGACAGTGGCCACGGTGACAGTGCTCATGGTGATCGTGTCCATGGAGACAGTACTCAGGGTGAAAGTGCCCATGGTGACAGTGCTCATGCTGATAGTGCCCGGTGTGAGAGTCCCATGGTTATAATCTCCATGGTCACTGCAATCACGGTAATAGTGCCCATCGTAACCGTACCCATGGTGATAGTGCCCATTGTGACAGTCCCATGGTTATAGTCTCCATGGTAACCGCTACCACGGTAATAGTGCCCATGGTGACTGTGCTCATGGTGACAGTGCTCTGTTGACAATTCCCATGGTGACAATGCTCATGGTAATAGTGCTCATGGTGACTGTGGTCATGGTGACAATGCACATGGTAATAGTGTTCATGGTGACTGTGGTCATGGTGACAGTGCCAATGGTGACAGTGCTCATGGTTAAGTGGCCATGGTGACATTGCTCATGCTGATAGTGCTCATGGTGACAGTGCCCATGGTGACAGTTTCCATTGTGACACTGCCCAATGTCACAGTGCTCATGGTGACAGTGACCAGGCTCACAGTGCTCATGGTGATAGTGCCCATTGTGACATTCCCATGCTTATAGTCTCCATGGTAAGTGGAATCACGGAAATAGTGCCCATGGTGTCAGTGCTCATGGCGACAGTGCCCATAGTGAGAGTGCCCATGGCGACAGTGCCCATGGCAACAGTCCTCATGGTGATAGTGCCCATGGTGAAACTGCTCATGGTGATAGTACCCATGATTGAGAATGCCCATGGTGACAATGCCCATGGTGAAAGTGTCCATGGTGACAGTGCTCATGGTGATACTGCCTCTTGTGACACTGCACATGGTTATAGTCTCCGTGGTGACCGCAATCACAGTTAGAGTGGCCATGGTGACTGTGATCATGGTGACAGTGCTCATGGTGACAGAGCCCATGGTGATAGTTCCAAGGCGGACAGTGCCCATGGTGACAGTTCTAATGGTGGTAGTGCTCATGGTAACATTGCCCATGGTGACATTGCTCATGGTGACAGAGCCCATGGTGACAGGGTCCATTGTTACACTGCCCAATGTGACAGTGCTCTTGGTGACAGTGACTATGGTTACAATGCTCATGGTCACAGTGCCCTTTGTGATGGTGCCCATTGTGACATTCCCATGCCTATAGTCTCCATGGTAACCGCAATCACAGAAATAGTGCCCATGGTGACCGTGCTCATGGTGACAGTGCTCATGGTAACAGTGGCAATGGTGAAAGTGCTCTTGGCGACCGTGCCCATAGTGAGAGTGCCCCTGTCAACAGTGTTCATGGTGATAGTGCCCATAGTGACAGTATTCATGGTGACAGTGCTCATGGTCACAATGCTCACAGTGCAAGTGCTCTTAGTGAAATATACTGTGGTGACAGTACCCATAGTGATAGTACCCTTTGTGACCCTTTTCACGGTGACAGTTCCCATGGTGACAGTGCCCATGGTGACAGTGTCCATGGTGACAGTGCTCATGGTGACAGTGCCCATGGTGAGAGTTCCAATGATGACAATGCCTTTGGTGACAGTTCTCATGGTAATAGTGCTCATGGTCACAGTGCCCATGGCGAAAGTGCTCATGGTGACCATGCTCAAGTTGATAGTGCCCATGGTAAATGGGCCCATGGTGACAGTGCTCATGGTGACAGCGGCAATGCTGACAGTGCCCATGGTGACAGTTCTGATGGTGACAGAGCCCATGGTGACAGTGCTCATGGTGAGAGTGTTCATGGAGCCAGTGTACTTTCTCACAGTGTTCAAGGTGCCCGTGCTCATGGTCACAATGCTCACAGTGATAATGCTCTTAGTGAAATATACCATGCTGACAGTACGCATGGTAATAGTACCCATTGGGACAGAGTTCACGGTGACAGTTCCCTTGGTGAGAGGGCTCATGGTGACAGTGCCCATGGTAACAGTGCTCATGGTGACAGTGCTAATGGTGATAGTTCTCGTGATAAAGCCCTTTGTGAGAGTGCCGATGGTTATAGTCACCATGGTGACCGCAATCTCGGTGAAAATGCCCATGGAGACCATGCTCATGGTGATAGTGCTCATGGTAATAGTACCAATGGTGACGGTTCCCAAGGTGACAGTGCTCATGGTGACATTACCCATGGTTATATTGCCTACGGTGATAGTGCCCATGGTGACAATTATCACAGTGATAGTTCCCCTTTTGATAGTGCTCATGGTTAGAGTGCTCATGGTGACAGTGCCCACGGTGACAGTGCTCATGGTGAGAGTGCCCGTTGTGACAGTGTCCATGGTTATATTCACCATGTTGACCGCAATCATGGTAATAGTGCCCGTGGTGACAATGCCCATGGTGACAGTGCTCGTGGTGACAGTGCCCATGGAAACAGTGCTCATGGGGAGTGTGTTCATGGTGATAGTGCTCATGGTCACAATGCTCACAGTGAAAGTGCTCTTTGTGAAATATACTGTGGTGACAGTACCCATAGTGATATTATCCTTTGTGACACTTTTCACGGTGACAGTTCCCATGGTGACAGTGCCCATTGAGACAATGCTCATGGTAATAGTGCTCATGGTGACTGTGGTCATGGTGACAGTGCCAATGGTGACAGTGCTCCTCGTTCAGTGCCCGTGGTGACATTGCTCATGCTGACAGTGCTCATGGTGACAGTGCTCTTGGTGACAGTTCCCATGGTGACAGTTCCCATTGTGACACTGCCCAATGTGACAGTGCTCATGGTAACAGTGTCCATGGTCACAGTGCTCATGGTCACAGTGCTCATTGGGGATAGTGCCCATTGTGACATTCCCATGTATATACTCTCCATGATAACCACAGTCACCGAAATAGGGCCCATGGTGACCGTGCTCATGGTGACAGTTCTCATGGTAACAGTGCCCATGGTGATAGTATTCACAGTGACAGTGCTCATGGCGACAGTTCCCATAGTGAGAGTTCCCCTGGCAACAGTGCTCATGGTGATAGTGCCCATGGTGACAGTACTCATGGTGAAACTGTTCATGGTGATAGTGCGCATGGTCACAATGCTGACAGTGAAAGTGCTCTTAGTGAAATATACTGTGGTGATATTACCCATAGTGATAGTACCCTTTGTGACTCTTTTCACGGTGACAGTTCCCATGGTGACAGTGCCCATGGTGACAGTGTCCATGGTGACAGTGCTCATGGTGACAGTGCTCATTGTGATAGTGCTCATGGTGATACTGCCCATTGTGACACTGCCCATGGTTATAGTCTCCATGGTGACCGCAATCACAGTAATATTGCCCATGGTGCCCGTGATCATGGTGACAGTGCTCATGGTGACAGAGCCCATGGTGACAGTTCCAATGCTGACAGTGCCCATGGTGACAGTGCCCATGGTGACAGTGCTCATGGTGACAGAGCCCATGGAGACAGGGCCGATTGTGACACTGCCCAATGTGACAGTGCTCATGGTGACAATGACCATGGTCACAGTGGTCATGGTCACAGTGCTCCTGGTGATAGTTCCCATTGTGACATTCCCATGCTTATATTCTCCATGGTAACCGTAACCACGGAAATAGTGCCCAAGGTGATCGTGCTCATGGTGACAGTGCTCATGGTGACAGTGCCTCTGGTGACAGTGCTCATGGCAACAGTGCCCAAAGTGACAGTACTCATGGTGACAGTGCCCATTGTGACAGTGTCCATGTTTATATTGTCCATGGTGACCGCTTTCACTCTTATAGTGCACACGGTGACCGTGCTCATGGTGATAGTGCTAATGGTGACAATAACCATGGTGACAGTGTCCACAGTGACAGTGCTCATGGTCATAGTGTCCATGGTGATAGTGTCCATGGTGCCAGTGCCCTTGGTGACAGTGCTCATGCTGATAGTGCCCGATGGGAGAGTCCCATGCTTATAATCTACATGGTCACTGCCATCACGGTAATAGGGCCCATAGTAACCGTCCCCAGGTTGATAGTGCCCATTGTGACAGTCCCATGGTTATAGTCTCCATGGTGACCGCTACCACGGTAATAGTGCCCATGGTGACCGTGCTCATGGTAACAGTGCTCATGGTGACAATTCCCATGTTGACAATCCTCATGGTAATAGTGTTCATGGTGACTGTGGTCATGGTGACAGTGCCAATGGTGACAGTGCTCATCGTTCAGTACCCATGGTGACATTGCTCATGCTGATAGTGCTCATGGTGACAGTGTCCATGGTGACAGTTCCCATTGTGACACTGCCCAGTGTGACAGTGCTCATGGTGACAGTGACCATGGTCACAGTGCTCATGGTGATAGTGCCCATGGTGACAGTGCTCATAGTGACAGAGCGCATGGCGACAGTGCCCATAGTCACAATGCTCACAGTGAAAGTGGTCTTTGTGAAATATACGGTGGTGACAGTACCCATAGTGATATTATCCTTTGTGACACTTTTCACGGTGACAGTTCCCATGGTGACAGTGCCCAGGGTGACAGTGTCCACGGTGACAGTGCTCATGGTGAGAGTGCTCATGGAAAGATTGCTCATGGTGACAGTGCTCATTGTGATAGTGCTCATGGTGATACTGCACATTGTGACACTGCCCATGGTTATAGTCTCCATGGTGACCGCAATCAAAGTAATAGTTCCCATGGTGACCGTGATCATGGTGACAGTGTTCATGGTGACAGAGCCCATGGTGACAGTTCCAATGCTGACTGTGCCCATGGCGACACTGATCATGGTGACACTGATCAAGGTGATAGTGCCCATGGTGACTGGGCCCATGGTAACAGTGGCAAGGCTGACAGTGCCCATGATGACAGTTCTTATGGTGATATTGCTCATAGTGACAGTGCCCATGGTGATAGTGCTCATGGTGACAGTTCCCATGGTGACAGTGCTCATGGTGATAGTGTCCATGGTGAAAGTGCTAAGGGTGACAGTGCCCATGGTGACAGTGCTCATGCTGATAGTGCCCGATGTGAGAGTCCCATGGTTATAATCTGAAAGGTCACTGCAATCACGGTAATAGTGCCCATCGTAACCGTACCCATGGTGATAGTGCCCATTGTGACAGTCCCAAGGTTATAGTCTCCATGTTGACCGCTACCACGGGAATAGTGCCATGGTGACCATGCTCATGGTGACAGTGCTCATGGTGACAATTCCCATGGTGGCAATGCTCAAGGTAATAGTGCTCATGGTGACTGTGGTCATGGTGACACTGCTCAAGGTGATATTGCCCATGGTGACTGGGCCCATGGTGACAGTGCTCCAGGTGACAGAGCCCATGTTGGCAGTGGCAATGCTGACACTGCCCATGGTGACAGTTCTCATGGTGATATTGCTCATAGTGATAGTTCCCATGGTGACAGTGCCCTTGGTGACAGTTCTCATGGTGACAGTGCTCAAGGATATAGTGCCGATTTTGACAGTCCCATGGTTATAGTCTCCATGGTGACCGCAATCAAGGTAATAGTGCACACGGTGACTGTGCTCATGGTGACAATTGTCATGGTGACCGTGCTCATGCTGAGAGTGTTCATGGCGACAGTGTACTTGGTGACAGTGTTCATGGTGACTGTGCTCATCGTCCTAATGCTCAAAGTGAAAGTGCTCTTAGTGAAATATACTGTGGTGACAGTACCCATAGTGATAGTACCCTTTGTGACACTTTTCACGGTGACAGTTCCCATGGTGACAGTGCCCATGGTGACAGTGTCCATGGTGACAATGCTCATGGTGATACTGCCTCTTGTGACACTGCCCATGGATATAGTCTCCATGGTGACCGCAATCACAGTAATAGTGCGCATGGTGACTGTGATCATGGTGACAGTGGTCATGCTGACAGAGCCAGGGTCCATTGTTACAATGCCCAATGTGACAGTGCTCATGGTGACAGTGACTATGGTTACAATGCTCATGGTCACAGTGCTCATTGTGATAGTGCCCATTGTGACATTCCCATGCTTATAGTCTCCATGGTAACCACAGTCATGGAAATAGTGCCCATGGTGACAGTGCTCATGGAGACAGTGCCCATAGTGAGAGTGCCCATGGCGACAGTGCCCATGGCAACAGTGCTCATGGTGATAGTCCCCATGGTGAACCTGCTCATGGTGACAGTACCCAAGGTGAAAATGCCCATGGTGACAATGCCCATGGTGACCGTGTCCATTGTGACAGTTCACATGGTTATAATCTCCATGGTGACCGCAATCACGGTAATAGTGCCCATTGTGACCGTTATCATGGTGACACTGCTCATGGTGACAGTGCCCATGGAAACAGTGCTCATGGTGACAGTGCTCATTGTGATAGTGCTCATGGTGATAGTGCCCATGGTGACTGGGCACATGGTGACAGTGCTCATGGTGACAGTGCCCATGGTGACAGTGCTCATGGTGACAGAGCTCATGGTGATAGGGCCGATTGTGACACTGCCCAATGTGACAGTGCTCATGGTGAAAATGACCATGGTCACAGTGCTCATGGTCACAGTGCTCCTGGTGATAGTTCCCATTGTGACATTCCCATGCTTATATTCTCCATGGTAACCGTAACCACGGAAATAGTGCCCAAGTTGATCGTGCTCATAGTGACAGTGCCCATGGTGATAGTGGTCATGGTGACAGTGCCCATGGTGACAGTGCTCATGGTGACAGAGCCCATGGCGACAGGGCCGATTGTGACACTGCCCAATGTGACAGTGCTCATGGTGGCAATGACCATGGTCACAGTGGTCATGGTCACAGTGCTCCTGGTGATAGTTCCCATTGTGACATTCCCATGCTTATATTCTCCATGGTAACCGTAACCACGGAAATAGTGCCCACGGTGATCATGCTCATGGTGACAGTGCTCATGGTGACAGTGCCTCTGGTGACAGTGCTCATGGCAACAGTGCCCAAAGTGACAGTACTCATGGTGACAGTGCCCATTGTGACAGTGTCCATGTTTATATTGTCCATGGTGACCGCTTTCACTCTTATAGTGCACACGGTGACCGTGCTCATGGTGATAGTGCTAATGGTGACAATAACCATGGTGACAGTGTTCACGGTGAAAGTGCTCATGGTGATAGTGTCCATGGTGACAGTGCTCAGGGTGCCAGTGCCCATGGTGACAGTGCTCATGCTGATAGTGCCCAATGTGAGAGTCCCATGCTTATAATCTACATGGTCACTGCCATCACGGTAATAGGGCCCATTGTGACCGTCCCCAGGGTGATAGTGCCCATTGTGACAGTCCCATGGTTATAGTCTCCATGGTGACCGCTACCACGGGAATAGTGCCCATGGTGACCGTGCTCATGGTAACAGTGCTCATGGTGACAATTCCCATGGTGACAATCCTCATGGTAATAGTGTTCATGGTGACTGTGGTCATGGTGACAGTGCCAATGGTGAAAGTGCTCATCGTTCAGTACCCATGGTGACATTGCTCATGCTGATAGTGCTCATGGTGACAGTGCCCATGGTGACAGTTCCCATTGTGACACTGCCCAGTGTGACAGTGCTCATGGTGACAGTGACCATGGTCACAGTGCTCATGGTGACAGTGCCCATGGTGACAGTTCCCATTGTGACACTGCCCAGTGTGACAGTGCTCATGGTGACAGTGACCATGGTCACAGTTCTCATGGTGATAGTGCCCATGGTGACAGTGCTCATAGTGACAGAGCGCATGGCGACAGTGCCCATAGTCACAATGCTCACAGTGAAAGTGGTCTTTGCGAAATATACAGTGGTGAGAGTACCCATAGTGATATTATCCTTTGTGACACTTTTCACGGTGACAGTTCCCATGGTGACAGTGCCCAGGGTGACAGTGTCCATGGTGACAGTGCTCATGGTGACAGTGCTCATGGAAAGATTGCTCATGGTGACAGTGCTCATTGTGATAGTGCTCATGGTGATACTGCACAGTGTGACACTGCCCATGGTTATAGTCTCCATGGTGACCGCAATCAAAGTAATAGTTCCCATGGTGACCGTGATCATGGTGACAGTGTTCATGGTGACAGAGCCCATGGTGACAGTTCCAATGCTGACTGTGCCCATGGCGACACTGATCATGGTGACACTGATCAAGGTGATAGTGCCCATGGTGACAGGGCCCATGGTGACAGTGGCAAGGCTGACAGTGCCCATGATGACAGTTCTCATGGTGATATTGCTCATAGTGACAGTGCCCATGGTGATAGTGCTCATGGTGACAGTTCCCATGGTAACAGTGCTCATGGTGATAGTGTCCATGGTGACAGTGCTAAGGGTGACAGTGCCCATGGTGACAGTGCTCATGCTGATAGTGCCCGATGTGAGAGTCCCATGGTTATAATCTGAAAGGTCACTGCAATCACGGTAATAGTGCCCATCGTAACCGTACCCATGGTGATAGTGCCCATTGTGACAGTCCCAAGGTTATAGTCTCCATGTTGACCGCTACCACGGGAATAGTGCCCATGGTGACCGTGCTCATGGTGACAGTGCTCTTGGTGACAATTCCCATGGTGGCAATGCTCATGGTAATAGTGCTCATGGTGACTGTGGTCATGGTGACACTGCTCAAGGTGATATTGCCCATGGTGACTGGGCCCATGGTGACAGTGCTCCAGGTGACAGACCCCATGTTGACAGTGGCAATGCTGACACTGCCCATGGTGACAGTTCTCATGGTGATATTGCTCATAGTGATAGTTCCCATGGTGACAGTGCCCTTGGTGACAGTTCTCATGGTGACAGTGCTCAAGGATATAGTGCCGATTTTGACAGTCCCATGGTTATAGTCTCCATGGTGACCGCAATCAAGGTAATAGTGCACACGGTGACTGTGCTCATGGTGACAATGGCCATGGTGACCGTGCTCATGCTGAGAGTGTTCATGGTGACAGTGTACTTGGTGAGAGTGCTCATCATCATAATGCTCAAAGTGAAAGTGCTCTTAGTGAAATATACTGTGGTGACAGTACCCATAGTGATAGTACCCTTTGTGACACTTTTCACGGTGAGAGTTCCCATGGTGACAGTGTCCATGGTGACAGTGTCCATGGTGACAGGGCTCATGGTGATACTGCCTCTTGTGACACTGCCCATGGTTATAGTCTCCATGGTGACCGCAATCACAGTAATAGTGCGCATGGTGACTGTGATCATGGTGACAGTGGTCATGCTGACAGAGCCCATGGTGACAGTTCCAATGCTGACAGTGCCAATGGTGACAGTGCCCATGGTGACAGTGCTCATGGTGACAGAGCCCATGGTGATAGGGCCGATTGTGACACTGCCCAATGTGACAGTGCTCATGGTGACAATGACCATGGTCACAGTGATCATGGTCACAGTGCTACTGGTGATAGTTCCCATTGTGACATTCCCATGCTTAGATTCTCCATGGTAACCGCAACCACGGAAAAAGTGCCCATGGTGATCGTGCTCATGGTTACAGTGCTCATGGCGACAGAGCCCATAGTGACAGTTCTCAAGGTGACAGTGCCCATTGTGACAGTGTCCATGTTTATACTGTCCATGGTGACCACATTCACTGTTATAGTGCACACGGTGACCGTGCTCATGGTGGTAGTGCGAATGGTGACACTAACCATGGTGACAGTGGCCACGGTGACAGTGCTCATGGTGATCGTGTCCATGGAGACAGTACTCAGGGTGAAAGTGCCCATGGTGACAGTGCTCATGCTGATAGTGCCCGGTGTGAGAGTCCCATGGTTATAATCTCCATGGTCACTGCAATCACGGTAATAGTGCCCATCGTAACCGTACCCATGGTGATAGTGCCCATTGTGACAGTCCCATGGTTATAGTCTCCATGGTAACCGCTACCACGGTAATAGTGCCCATGGTGACTGTGCTCATGGTGACAGTGCTCTGTTGACAATTCCCATGGTGACAATGCTCATGGTAATAGTGCTCATGGTGACTGTGGTCATGGTGACAATGCACATGGTAATAGTGTTCATGGTGACTGTGGTCATGGTGACAGTGCCAATGGTGACAGTGCTCATGGTTAAGTGGCCATGGTGACATTGCTCATGCTGATAGTGCTCATGGTGACAGTGCCCATGGTGACAGTTTCCATTGTGACACTGCCCAATGTCACAGTGCTCATGGTGACAGTGACCAGGCTCACAGTGCTCATGGTGATAGTGCCCATTGTGACATTCCCATGCTTATAGTCTCCATGGTAAGTGGAATCACGGAAATAGTGCCCATGGTGTCAGTGCTCATGGCGACAGTGCCCATAGTGAGAGTGCCCATGGCGACAGTGCCCATGGCAACAGTCCTCATGGTGATAGTGCCCATGGTGAAACTGCTCATGGTGATAGTACCCATGATTGAGAATGCCCATGGTGACAATGCCCATGGTGAAAGTGTCCATGGTGACAGTGCTCATGGTGATACTGCCTCTTGTGACACTGCACATGGTTATAGTCTCCGTGGTGACCGCAATCACAGTTAGAGTGGCCATGGTGACTGTGATCATGGTGACAGTGCTCATGGTGACAGAGCCCATGGTGATAGTTCCAAGGCGGACAGTGCCCATGGTGACAGTTCTAATGGTGGTAGTGCTCATGGTAACATTGCCCATGGTGACATTGCTCATGGTGACAGAGCCCATGGTGACAGGGTCCATTGTTACACTGCCCAATGTGACAGTGCTCTTGGTGACAGTGACTATGGTTACAATGCTCATGGTCACAGTGCCCTTTGTGATGGTGCCCATTGTGACATTCCCATGCCTATAGTCTCCATGGTAACCGCAATCACAGAAATAGTGCCCATGGTGACCGTGCTCATGGTGACAGTGCTCATGGTAACAGTGGCAATGGTGAAAGTGCTCTTGGCGACCGTGCCCATAGTGAGAGTGCCCCTGTCAACAGTGTTCATGGTGATAGTGCCCATAGTGACAGTATTCATGGTGACAGTGCTCATGGTCACAATGCTCACAGTGCAAGTGCTCTTAGTGAAATATACTGTGGTGACAGTACCCATAGTGATAGTACCCTTTGTGACCCTTTTCACGGTGACAGTTCCCATGGTGACAGTGCCCATGGTGACAGTGTCCATGGTGACAGTGCTCATGGTGACAGTGCCCATGGTGAGAGTTCCAATGATGACAATGCCTTTGGTGACAGTTCTCATGGTAATAGTGCTCATGGTCACAGTGCCCATGGCGAAAGTGCTCATGGTGACCATGCTCAAGTTGATAGTGCCCATGGTAAATGGGCCCATGGTGACAGTGCTCATGGTGACAGCGGCAATGCTGACAGTGCCCATGGTGACAGTTCTGATGGTGACAGAGCCCATGGTGACAGTGCTCATGGTGAGAGTGTTCATGGAGCCAGTGTACTTTCTCACAGTGTTCAAGGTGCCCGTGCTCATGGTCACAATGCTCACAGTGATAATGCTCTTAGTGAAATATACCATGCTGACAGTACGCATGGTAATAGTACCCATTGGGACAGAGTTCACGGTGACAGTTCCCTTGGTGAGAGGGCTCATGGTGACAGTGCCCATGGTAACAGTGCTCATGGTGACAGTGCTAATGGTGATAGTTCTCGTGATAAAGCCCTTTGTGAGAGTGCCGATGGTTATAGTCACCATGGTGACCGCAATCTCGGTGAAAATGCCCATGGAGACCATGCTCATGGTGATAGTGCTCATGGTAATAGTACCAATGGTGACGGTTCCCAAGGTGACAGTGCTCATGGTGACATTACCCATGGTTATATTGCCTACGGTGATAGTGCCCATGGTGACAATTATCACAGTGATAGTTCCCCTTTTGATAGTGCTCATGGTTAGAGTGCTCATGGTGACAGTGCCCACGGTGACAGTGCTCATGGTGAGAGTGCCCGTTGTGACAGTGTCCATGGTTATATTCACCATGTTGACCGCAATCATGGTAATAGTGCCCGTGGTGACAATGCCCATGGTGACAGTGCTCGTGGTGACAGTGCCCATGGAAACAGTGCTCATGGGGAGTGTGTTCATGGTGATAGTGCTCATGGTCACAATGCTCACAGTGAAAGTGCTCTTTGTGAAATATACTGTGGTGACAGTACCCATAGTGATATTATCCTTTGTGACACTTTTCACGGTGACAGTTCCCATGGTGACAGTGCCCATTGAGACAATGCTCATGGTAATAGTGCTCATGGTGACTGTGGTCATGGTGACAGTGCCAATGGTGACAGTGCTCCTCGTTCAGTGCCCGTGGTGACATTGCTCATGCTGACAGTGCTCATGGTGACAGTGCTCTTGGTGACAGTTCCCATGGTGACAGTTCCCATTGTGACACTGCCCAATGTGACAGTGCTCATGGTAACAGTGTCCATGGTCACAGTGCTCATGGTCACAGTGCTCATTGGGGATAGTGCCCATTGTGACATTCCCATGTATATACTCTCCATGATAACCACAGTCACCGAAATAGGGCCCATGGTGACCGTGCTCATGGTGACAGTTCTCATGGTAACAGTGCCCATGGTGATAGTATTCACAGTGACAGTGCTCATGGCGACAGTTCCCATAGTGAGAGTTCCCCTGGCAACAGTGCTCATGGTGATAGTGCCCATGGTGACAGTACTCATGGTGAAACTGTTCATGGTGATAGTGCGCATGGTCACAATGCTGACAGTGAAAGTGCTCTTAGTGAAATATACTGTGGTGATATTACCCATAGTGATAGTACCCTTTGTGACTCTTTTCACGGTGACAGTTCCCATGGTGACAGTGCCCATGGTGACAGTGTCCATGGTGACAGTGCTCATGGTGACAGTGCTCATTGTGATAGTGCTCATGGTGATACTGCCCATTGTGACACTGCCCATGGTTATAGTCTCCATGGTGACCGCAATCACAGTAATATTGCCCATGGTGCCCGTGATCATGGTGACAGTGCTCATGGTGACAGAGCCCATGGTGACAGTTCCAATGCTGACAGTGCCCATGGTGACAGTTCTAATGGTGAGAGTGCTCATGGTAACAGTGCCCATGGTGACATTGCTCATGGTGACAGAGCCCATGGTGACAGGGTCCATTGTTACACTGCCCAATGTGACAGTGCTCTTGGTGACAGTGACTATGGTCACAATGCTCATGGTCACAGTGCTCATTGTGATAGTGCCCATTGTGACATTCCCATGCTTATAGTCTCCATGGTAAGTGGAATCACGGAAATAGTGCCCATGGTGACAGTGCTCATGGCGACAGTGCCCATAGTGAGAGTGCCCATGGCGACAGTGCTCATGGTGAGAGTGCCCATGGTGAAACTGCTCATGGTGACAGTACCCATGGTGAGAATGCCCATGGTGACAATGCCCATGGTGAGAATGTCCATTGTGACAGTTCACATGGTTATAATCTCCATGGTGACCGCAATCACGGTAATAGTGCCCATTGTGACCGTTATCATGGTGACAATGCTCATGGTGACAGTGCCCGTGGAAACAGTGCTCATGGTGACAGTGCTCATTGTGATAGTGCTCATGGTGATAGTGCCCATGGCGACTGGGCACATGTTGACAGTGCTCATGGTGACAGTGCCCATGGTGACAGTTCTCATGTTGATATTTCTCATAGTGACAGAGCCCATGGTGATAGTGCTCTTGGTGAGAGTGCCCATGGTGACAGTGCTCATGGTGACAGAGCCCATGGTGATAGGGCCGATTGTGACACTGCCCAATGTGACAGTGCTCATGGTGAAAATGTCCACGGTCACAGTGCTCATGGTCATAGTGCTCCTGGTGATAGTTCCCATTGTGACATTCCCATGCTTAGATTCTCCATGGTAACCGCAACCACGGAAATAGTGCCCATGGTGATCGTGCTCATGGTTACAGTGCTCATGGCGACAGTGCCCATAGTGACAGTTCTCAAGGTGACAGTGCCCATTGTGACAGTGTCCATGTTTATACTGTCCATGGTGACCACATTCACTGTTATAGTGCACACGGTGACCGTGCTCATGGTGGTAGTGCGAATGGTGACACTAACCATGGTGACAGTGGCCACGGTGACAGTGCTCATGGTGATCGTGTCCATGGAGACAGTACTCAGGGTGAAAGTGCCCATGGTGACAGTGCTCATGCTGATAGTGCCCGATGTGAGAGTCCCATGGTTATAATCTCCATGGTCACTGCAATCACGGTAATAGTGCCCATCATAACCGTACCCATGGTGATAGTGCCCATTGTGACAGTCCCATGGTTATAGTCTCCATGGTAACAGCTACCACGGTAATAATGCCCATGGTGACCGTGCTCATGGTGACAGTGCTCATGGTGACAATTCCCATGGTGGCAATGCTCAAGGTAATAGTGCTCATGGTGACTGTGGTCATGGTGACACTGCTCAAGGTGATATTGCCCATGGTGACTGGGCCCATGGTGACAGTGCTCCAGGTGACAGAGCCCATGTTGGCAGTGGCAATGCTGACACTGCCCATGGTGACAGTTCTCATGGTGATATTGCTCATAGTGATAGTTCCCATGGTGACAGTGCCCTTGGTGACAGTTCTCATGGTGACAGTGCTCAAGGATATAGTGCCGATTTTGACAGTCCCATGGTTATAGTCTCCATGGTGACCGCAATCAAGGTAATAGTGCACACGGTGACTGTGCTCATGGTGACAATGGCCATGGTGACAGTGTCCATGGTGACAGTGCTCATGGTGACAGTGCTCATTGTGATAGTGCTCATGGTGATACTGCCCATTGTGACACTGCCCATGGTTATAGTCTCCATGGTGACCGCAATCACAGTAATATTGCCCATGGTGCCCGTGATCTTGGTGACAGTGCTCATGGTGACAGAGCCCATGGTGACATTTCCAATGCTGACAGTGCCCATGGTGACAGTTCTAATGGTGAGAGTGCTCATGGTAACAGTGCCCATGGTGACATTGCTCATGGTGACAGAGCCCATGGTGACAGGGTCCATTGTTACACTGCCCAATGTGACAGTGCTCTTGGTGACAGTGACTATGGTCACAATGCTCATGGTCACAGTGCTCATTGTGATAGTGCCCATTGTGACATTCCCATGCTTATAGTCTCCATGGTAAGTGGAATCACGGAAATAGTGCCCATGGTGACAGTGCTCATGGCGACAGTGCCCATAGTGAGAGTGCCCATGGCGACAGTGCTCATGGTGAGAGTGCCCATGGTGAAACTGCTCATGGTGACAGTACCCATGGTGAGAATGCCCATGGTGACAATGCCCATGGTGAGAATGTCCATTGTGACAGTTCACATGGTTATAATCTCCATGGTGACCGCAATCACGGTAATAGTGCCCATTGTGACCGTTATCATGGTGACAATGCTCATGGTGACAGTGCCCGTGGAAACAGTGCTCATGGTGACAGTGCTCATTGTGATAGTGCTCATGGTGATAGTGCCCATGGCGACTGGGCACATGTTGACAGTGCTCATGGTGACAGTGCCCATGGTGACAGTTCTCATGGTGATATTTCTCATAGTGACAGTGCCCATGGTGATAGTGCTCATGGTGACAGTCCCCAATGTGACAGTGCTCATGGTGACAGAGCCCATGGTGATAGGGCCGATTGTGACACTCCCCAATGTGACAGTGCTCATGGTGACAATGACCATGGTCACAGTGCTCATGGTCACAGTGCTCCTGGTGATAGTTCCCATTGTGACATTCCCATGCTTAGATTCTCCATGGTAACCGCAACCACGGAAATAGTGTCCATGGTGATCATGCCCATGGTGATCGTGCTCATGGTTACAGTGCTCATGGCGACAGTGCCCATAGTGACAGTTCTCAAGGTGACAGTGCCCATTGTGACAGTGTCCATGTTTATACTGTCCATGGTGACCACATTCACTGTTATAGTGCACACGGTGACCGTGCTCATGGTGATAGTGCGAATGGTGACATTAATCATGGTGACAGTGGCCACGGTGACAGTGCTCATGGTGATCGTGTCCGTGGAGACAGTACTCAGGGTGAAAGTGCCCATGGTGACAGTGCTCATGCTGATAGTGCCCGATGTGAGAGTCCCATGGTTATAATCTCCATGGTCACTGCAATCGCGGTAATAGTGCCCATCATAACCGTACCCATGGTGATAGTGCCCATTGTGACAGTCCCATGGTTATAGTCTCCATGGTAACAGCTACCACGGTAATAATGCCCATGGTGACCGTGCTCATGGTGACAGTGCTCTGTTGACAATTCCCATGGTGACAATGCTCATGGTAATAGTGCTCATGGTGACTGTGGTCATGGTGACAATGCACATGGTAATAGTGTTCATGGTGACTGTGGTCATGGTGACAGTGCCAATGGTGACAGTGCTCATGGTTAAGTGCCCATGGTGACAATGCTCATGCTGATAGTGCTCATGGTGACAGTGCCCATGGTGACAGTTTCCATTGTGACACTGCCCAATGTCACAGTTCTCATGGTGACCAGGCTCACAGTGCTCATGGTGATAGTGCCCATTGTGACATTCCCATCCTTATAGTCTCCAAGGTAACCGCAATCACGGAAATAGTGCCCATGGTGACCGTGCTCATGGTTACAGTGCTCATGGTAACAGTGCCCATGGTGGCAGTGCTCATAGTGACAGTGCTCATGGCGACAGTGCCCATAGTGAGAGTGCCCCTGGAAACAGTGCTCATGGTGATAGTACTCATGGTGACAGTACTCATGGTGACAGTGTTCATGGTGATAGTGCTCATGGTCGCAATGCTCACAGTGAAAGTGCTCTTTGTGAAATATACTGTGGTGACATTACCCATAGTGATATGACCCTTTGTGACACTTTTCACGGTGACAGTTCCCATGGTGACAGTGCCCATGGTGACAGTGTCCATGGTGACAGTGCTCATGGTGACAGTGCTCATGGTGACCGTGCTCACGGAAAGATTGCTCATGGTGACAGTGCTCATTGTGATAGTGCTCATGGTGATACTGCACATTGTGACACTGCCGAGGGTTATAGTCTCCATGGTGACCGCAATCAAAGTGATAGTTCCCATGGGGACTGGGCACATGGTGACAGTGCCCATGGTGACATATCTCATGGTGATATTGTTCATAGTGACAATGCCCATGGTGATAGTTGTCATGGTGACAGTGCCCATGGTGACAGGGCTCATGGTGACAGAGCCCATGGCGACAGGCCCGATTGTGACACTGCCCAATGTGACATGGTCACATTGGTCATGGTCACAGTGCTCCTAATGATAGTTCCCATTGTGACATTCCCATGCTTATATTCTCCATGGTAACTGTAAACACGGAAATAGTGTCCATGGTGATCATGCTCACGGTGACAGTGCTCATGGTGACAGTGCTCATGGCGACAGTGCCCATTGTGACAGTGTCCATGTTTATATTGTCCATGGTGACCGCCATCACTGTTAATGTGCACACGGTGACCGTGCTCATGGTGATAGTGTTAATGGTGACAGTTACCATCGTGACATTATCCACGGTGACAGTGCTCATAGTGATCGTTTCCATGGTGACAGTGCTCAGTGTGACAGTGCCCATGGTGACTGTGCTCATGCTGATAGTGCCCGATGTGAGAGTCCCCTGCGTATAATCTCCATGGTCACTGCAATCACGGTAATAGTGCCCATCGTAACCATACCCAAGGTGATAGTGCCCATTGTGACAGTCCTATGGTTATAGTTTCCATGGTTACCGCTACCACGGTAATAGTGCCCATGGTGACCATGCTCATGGTAACAGTGCTCATGGTGACAATTCCCATGGTGACAGTCTGCATGGTAATAGTGTTCATGGTTACTGTGGTCATGGTGACAGTGCCAATGGTGACAGTGCTCATCGTTCAGTACCCATGGTGACATTGCTCATGCTGATAGTGCTCATGGTCACAGTGCTCTCGGTGACAGTGCCCATGGTGACAGTTCCCATTGTGACACTGCCCAGTGTGACAGTGCTCATGGTGACAGTGACCATGGTCACAGTGCTCATGGTGATAGTGCCCATGGTGACAGTGCTCATAGTGACAGAGCTCATGGCGACAGTGCCCATAGTCACAATGCTCACAGTGAAAGTGGTCTTTGTGATATATACGGTGGTGACAGTACCCATAGTGATATTATCCTTTGTGACACTTTTCACGGTGACAGTTCCCATGGTGACAGTGCCCAGGGTGACAGTGTCCATGGTGACAGTGCTCATGGTGAGAGTGCTCATGGAAAGATTGCTCATGGTGACAGTGCTCATTGTGATAGTGCTCAAGGTGATACTGCACATTGTGACACTGCCCATGGTTATAGTCTCCATGGTGACCGCAATCAAAGTAATAGTTCCCATGGTGACCGTGATCATGGTGACAGTGCTCATGGTGACAGAGCCCATGGTGACAGTTCCAATGCTGACTGTGCCCATGGCGACACTGATCATGGTGACACTGATCAAAGTGATAGTGCCCATGGTGACTGGGCCCATGGTGACAGTGGCAAGGCTGACAGTGCCCATGATGACAGTTCTCATGGTGATATTGCTCATAGTGACAGTGCCCATGGTGATAGTGCTCATGGTGACAGTTCCCATGGTGACAGTGCTCATGGTGATAGTGTCCATGGTGAAAGTTCTAAGGGTGACAGTGCCCATGGTGACAGTGCTCATGCTGATAGTGCCCGATGTGAGAGTCCCATGGTTATAATCTGAAAGGTCACTGCAATCACGGTAATAGTGCCCATCGTAACCGTACCCATGGTGATAGTGCCCATTGTGACAGTCCCAAGGTTATAGTCTCCATGTTGACCGCTACCACGGGAATAGTGCCCATGGTGACCATGCTCATGGTGACAGTGCTCATGGTGACAATTCCCATGGTGGCAATGCTCAAGGTAATAGTGCTCATGGTGACTGTGGTCATGGTGACACTGCTCAAGGTGATATTGCCCATGGTGACTGGGCCCATGGTGACAGTGCTCCAGGTGACAGAGCCCATGTTGGCAGTGGCAATGCTGACACTGCCCATGGTGACAGTTCTCATGGTGATATTGCTCATAGTGATAGTTCCCATGGTGACAGTGCCCTTGGTGACAGTTCTCATGGTGACAGTGCTCAAGGATATAGTGCCGATTTTGACAGTCCCATGGTTATAGTCTCCATGGTGACCGCAATCAAGGTAATAGTGCACACGGTGACTGTGCTCATGGTGACAATTGTCATGGTGACCGTGCTCATGCTGAGAGTGTTCATGGCGACAGTGTACTTGGTGACAGTGTTCATGGTGACTGTGCTCATCGTCATAATGCTCAAAGTGAAAATGCTCTTAGTGAAATATACTGTGGTGACAGTACCCATAGTGATAGTACCTTTTGTGACACTTTTCACGGTGACAGTTCCCATGGTGACAGTGCCCATGGTGACAGTGTCCATGGTGACAGTGCTCATGGTGATACTGCCTCTTGTGACACTGCCCATGGATATAGTCTCCATGGTGACCGCAATCACAGTAATAGTGCGCATGGTGACTGTGATCATGGTGACAGTGGTCATGCTGACAGAGCCAGGGTCCATTGTTACAATGTCCAATGTGACAGTGCTCATGGTGACAGTGACTATGGTTACAATGCTCATGGTCACAGTGCTCATTGTGATAGTGCCCATTGTGACATTCCCATGCTTATAGTCTCCATGGTAACCACAGTCATGGAAATACTGCCCATGGTGACAGTGCTCATGGCGACAGTGCCCATAGTGAGAGTGCCCATGGCGACAGTGCTCATGGTGAGAGTGCCCATGGTGAAACTGCTCATGGTGACAGTACCCATGGTGAGAATGCCCATGGTGACAATGCCCATGGTGAGAATGTCCATTGTGACAGTTCACATGGTTATAATCTCCATGGTGACCGCAATCACGGTAATAGTGCCCATTGTGACCGTTATCATGGTGACAATGCTCATGGTGACAGTGCCCGTGGAAACAGTGCTCATGGTGACAGTGCTCATTGTGATAGTGCTCATGGTGATAGTGCCCATGGCGACTGGGCACATGTTGACAGTGCTCATGGTGACAGTGCCCATGGTGACAGTTCTCATGTTGATATTTCTCATAGTGACAGAGCCCATGGTGATAGTGCTCTTGGTGAGAGTGCCCATGGTGACAGTGCTCATGGTGACAGAGCCCATGGTGATAGGGCCGATTGTGACACTGCCCAATGTGACAGTGCTCATGGTGAAAATGTCCACGGTCACAGTGCTCATGGTCATAGTGCTCCTGGTGATAGTTCCCATTGTGACATTCCCATGCTTAGATTCTCCATGGTAACCGCAACCACGGAAATAGTGCCCATGGTGATCGTGCTCATGGTTACAGTGCTCATGGCGACAGTGCCCATAGTGACAGTTCTCAAGGTGACAGTGCCCATTGTGACAGTGTCCATGTTTATACTGTCCATGGTGACCACATTCACTGTTATAGTGCACACGGTGACCGTGCTCATGGTGGTAGTGCGAATGGTGACACTAACCATGGTGACAGTGGCCACGGTGACAGTGCTCATGGTGATCGTGTCCATGGAGACAGTACTCAGGGTGAAAGTGCCCATGGTGACAGTGCTCATGCTGATAGTGCCCGATGTGAGAGTCCCATGGTTATAATCTCCATGGTCACTGCAATCACGGTAATAGTGCCCATCATAACCGTACCCATGGTGATAGTGCCCATTGTGACAGTCCCATGGTTATAGTCTCCATGGTAACAGCTACCACGGTAATAATGCCCATGGTGACCGTGCTCATGGTGACAGTGCTCATGGTGACAATTCCCATGGTGGCAATGCTCAAGGTAATAGTGCTCATGGTGACTGTGGTCATGGTGACACTGCTCAAGGTGATATTGCCCATGGTGACTGGGCCCATGGTGACAGTGCTCCAGGTGACAGAGCCCATGTTGGCAGTGGCAATGCTGACACTGCCCATGGTGACAGTTCTCATGGTGATATTGCTCATAGTGATAGTTCCCATGGTGACAGTGCCCTTGGTGACAGTTCTCATGGTGACAGTGCTCAAGGATATAGTGCCGATTTTGACAGTCCCATGGTTATAGTCTCCATGGTGACCGCAATCAAGGTAATAGTGCACACGGTGACTGTGCTCATGGTGACAATGGCCATGGTGACAGTGTCCATGGTGACAGTGCTCATGGTGACAGTGCTCATTGTGATAGTGCTCATGGTGATACTGCCCATTGTGACACTGCCCATGGTTATAGTCTCCATGGTGACCGCAATCACAGTAATATTGCCCATGGTGCCCGTGATCTTGGTGACAGTGCTCATGGTGACAGAGCCCATGGTGACATTTCCAATGCTGACAGTGCCCATGGTGACAGTTCTAATGGTGAGAGTGCTCATGGTAACAGTGCCCATGGTGACATTGCTCATGGTGACAGAGCCCATGGTGACAGGGTCCATTGTTACACTGCCCAATGTGACAGTGCTCTTGGTGACAGTGACTATGGTCACAATGCTCATGGTCACAGTGCTCATTGTGATAGTGCCCATTGTGACATTCCCATGCTTATAGTCTCCATGGTAAGTGGAATCACGGAAATAGTGCCCATGGTGACAGTGCTCATGGCGACAGTGCCCATAGTGAGAGTGCCCATGGCGACAGTGCTCATGGTGAGAGTGCCCATGGTGAAACTGCTCATGGTGACAGTACCCATGGTGAGAATGCCCATGGTGACAATGCCCATGGTGAGAATGTCCATTGTGACAGTTCACATGGTTATAATCTCCATGGTGACCGCAATCACGGTAATAGTGCCCATTGTGACCGTTATCATGGTGACAATGCTCATGGTGACAGTGCCCGTGGAAACAGTGCTCATGGTGACAGTGCTCATTGTGATAGTGCTCATGGTGATAGTGCCCATGGCGACTGGGCACATGTTGACAGTGCTCATGGTGACAGTGCCCATGGTGACAGTTCTCATGGTGATATTTCTCATAGTGACAGTGCCCATGGTGATAGTGCTCATGGTGACAGTCCCCAAGGTGACAGTGCTCATGGTGACAGAGCCCATGGTGATAGGGCCGATTGTGACACTCCCCAATGTGACAGTGCTCATGGTGACAATGACCATGGTCACAGTACTCATGGTCACAGTGCTCCTGGTGATAGTTCCCATTGTGACATTCCCATGCTTAGATTCTCCATGGTAACCGCAACCACGGAAATAGTGTCCATGGTGATCATGCCCATGGTGATCGTGCTCATGGTTACAGTGCTTATGGCGACAGTGCCCATAGTGACAGTTCTCAAGGTGACAGTGCCCATTGTGACAGTGTCCATGTTTATACTGTCCATGGTGACCACATTCACTGTTATAGTGCACACGGTGACCGTGCTCATGGTGATAGTGCGAATGGTGACATTAATCATGGTGACAGTGGCCACGGTGACAGTGCTCATGGTGATCGTGTCCGTGGAGACAGTACTCAGGGTGAAAGTGCCCATGGTGACAGTGCTCATGCTGATAGTGCCCGATGTGAGAGTCCCATGGTTATAATCTCCATGGTCACTGCAATCGCGGTAATAGTGCCCATCATAACCGTACCCATGGTGATAGTGCCCATTGTGACAGTCCCATGGTTATAGTCTCCATGGTAACAGCTACCACGGTAATAATGCCCATGGTGACCGTGCTCATGGTGACAGTGCTCTGTTGACAATTCCCATGGTGACAATGCTCATGGTAATAGTGCTCATGGTGACTGTGGTCATGGTGACAATGCACATGGTAATAGTGTTCATGGTGACTGTGGTCATGGTGACAGTGCCAATGGTGACAGTGCTCATGGTTAAGTGCCCATGGTGACAATGCTCATGCTGATAGTGCTCATGGTGACAGTGCCCATGGTGACAGTTTCCATTGTGACACTGCCCAATGTCACAGTTCTCATGGTGACCAGGCTCACAGTGCTCATGGTGATAGTGCCCATTGTGACATTCCCATCCTTATAGTCTCCAAGGTAACCGCAATCACGGAAATAGTGCCCATGGTGACCGTGCTCATGGTTACAGTGCTCATGGTAACAGTGCCCATGGTGGCAGTGCTCATAGTGACAGTGCTCATGGCGACAGTGCCCATAGTGAGAGTGCCCCTGGAAACAGTGCTCATGGTGATAGTACTCATGGTGACAGTACTCATGGTGACAGTGTTCATGGTGATAGTGCTCATGGTCGCAATGCTCACAGTGAAAGTGCTCTTTGTGAAATATACTGTGGTGACATTACCCATAGTGATATGACCCTTTGTGACACTTTTCACGGTGACAGTTCCCATGGTGACAGTGCCCATGGTGACAGTGTCCATGGTGACAGTGCTCATGGTGACAGTGCTCATGGTGACCGTGCTCACGGAAAGATTGCTCATGGTGACAGTGCTCATTGTGATAGTGCTCATGGTGATACTGCACATTGTGACACTGCCGAGGGTTATAGTCTCCATGGTGACCGCAATCAAAGTGATAGTTCCCATGGGGACTGGGCACATGGTGACAGTGCCCATGGTGACATATCTCATGGTGATATTGTTCATAGTGACAATGCCCATGGTGATAGTTGTCATGGTGACAGTGCCCATGGTGACAGGGCTCATGGTGACAGAGCCCATGGCGACAGGCCCGATTGTGACACTGCCCAATGTGACATGGTCACATTGGTCATGGTCACAGTGCTCCTAATGATAGTTCCCATTGTGACATTCCCATGCTTATATTCTCCATGGTAACTGTAAACACGGAAATAGTGTCCATGGTGATCATGCTCACGGTGACAGTGCTCATGGTGACAGTGCTCATGGCGACAGTGCCCATTGTGACAGTGTCCATGTTTATATTGTCCATGGTGACCGCCATCACTGTTAATGTGCACACGGTGACCGTGCTCATGGTGATAGTGTTAATGGTGACAGTTACCATCGTGACAGTATCCACGGTGACAGTGCTCATAGTGATCGTTTCCATGGTGACAGTGCTCAGTGTGACAGTGCCCATGGTGACTGTGCTCATGCTGATAGTGCCCGATGTGAGAGTCCCCTGCGTATAATCTCCATGGTCACTGCAATCACGGTAATAGTGCCCATCGTAACCATACCCAAGGTGATAGTGCCCATTGTGACAGTCCTATGGTTATAGTTTCCATGGTTACCGCTACCACGGTAATAGTGCCCATGGTGACCATGCTCATGGTAACAGTGCTCATGGTGACAATTCCCATGGTGACAGTCTGCATGGTAATAGTGTTCATGGTTACTGTGGTCATGGTGACAGTGCCAATGGTGACAGTGCTCATCGTTCAGTACCCATGGTGACATTGCTCATGCTGATAGTGCTCATGGTCACAGTGCTCTCGGTGACAGTGCCCATGGTGACAGTTCCCATTGTGACACTGCCCAGTGTGACAGTGCTCATGGTGACAGTGACCATGGTCACAGTGCTCATGGTGATAGTGCCCATGGTGACAGTGCTCATAGTGACAGAGCTCATGGCGACAGTGCCCATAGTCACAATGCTCACAGTGAAAGTGGTCTTTGTGATATATACGGTGGTGACAGTACCCATAGTGATATTATCCTTTGTGACACTTTTCACGGTGACAGTTCCCATGGTGACAGTGCCCAGGGTGACAGTGTCCATGGTGACAGTGCTCATGGTGAGAGTGCTCATGGAAAGATTGCTCATGGTGACAGTGCTCATTGTGATAGTGCTCAAGGTGATACTGCACATTGTGACACTGCCCATGGTTATAGTCTCCATGGTGACCGCAATCAAAGTAATAGTTCCCATGGTGACCGTGATCATGGTGACAGTGCTCATGGTGACAGAGCCCATGGTGACAGTTCCAATGCTGACTGTGCCCATGGCGACACTGATCATGGTGACACTGATCAAAGTGATAGTGCCCATGGTGACTGGGCCCATGGTGACAGTGGCAAGGCTGACAGTGCCCATGATGACAGTTCTCATGGTGATATTGCTCATAGTGACAGTGCCCATGGTGATAGTGCTCATGGTGACAGTTCCCATGGTGACAGTGCTCATGGTGATAGTGTCCATGGTGAAAGTTCTAAGGGTGACAGTGCCCATGGTGACAGTGCTCATGCTGATAGTGCCCGATGTGAGAGTCCCATGGTTATAATCTGAAAGGTCACTGCAATCACGGTAATAGTGCCCATCGTAACCGTACCCATGGTGATAGTGCCCATTGTGACAGTCCCAAGGTTATAGTCTCCATGTTGACCGCTACCACGGGAATAGTGCCCATGGTGACCATGCTCATGGTGACAGTGCTCATGGTGACAATTCCCATGGTGGCAATGCTCAAGGTAATAGTGCTCATGGTGACTGTGGTCATGGTGACACTGCTCAAGGTGATATTGCCCATGGTGACTGGGCCCATGGTGACAGTGCTCCAGGTGACAGAGCCCATGTTGGCAGTGGCAATGCTGACACTGCCCATGGTGACAGTTCTCATGGTGATATTGCTCATAGTGATAGTTCCCATGGTGACAGTGCCCTTGGTGACAGTTCTCATGGTGACAGTGCTCAAGGATATAGTGCCGATTTTGACAGTCCCATGGTTATAGTCTCCATGGTGACCGCAATCAAGGTAATAGTGCACACGGTGACTGTGCTCATGGTGACAATTGTCATGGTGACCGTGCTCATGCTGAGAGTGTTCATGGCGACAGTGTACTTGGTGACAGTGTTCATGGTGACTGTGCTCATCGTCATAATGCTCAAAGTGAAAATGCTCTTAGTGAAATATACTGTGGTGACAGTACCCATAGTGATAGTACCTTTTGTGACACTTTTCACGGTGACAGTTCCCATGGTGACAGTGCCCATGGTGACAGTGTCCATGGTGACAGTGCTCATGGTGATACTGCCTCTTGTGACACTGCCCATGGATATAGTCTCCATGGTGACCGCAATCACAGTAATAGTGCGCATGGTGACTGTGATCATGGTGACAGTGGTCATGCTGACAGAGCCAGGGTCCATTGTTACAATGTCCAATGTGACAGTGCTCATGGTGACAGTGACTATGGTTACAATGCTCATGGTCACAGTGCTCATTGTGATAGTGCCCATTGTGACATTCCCATGCTTATAGTCTCCATGGTAACCACAGTCATGGAAATACTGCCCATGGTGACAGTGCTCATGGCGACAGTGCCCATAGTGAGAGTGCCCATGGCGACAGTGCCCATGGCAACAGTGCTCATGGTGATAGTCCCCATGGTGAACCTGCTCATGGTGACAGTACCCAAGGTGAAAATGCCCATGGTGACAATGCCCATAGTGACCGTGTCCATTGTGACAGTTCACATGGTTATAATCTCATTGGTGACCGCAATCACGGTAATAGTGCCCATTGTGACCGTTATCATGGTGACAATGCTCATGGTGACAGTGCCCATGGAAACAGTGCTCATGGTGACAGAGCTCATTGTAATATTGCTCATGGTGATACAGCCCATGGTGACTGGGCACATGGTGACAGTGTTCATGTTGACAGTGGCAATGCTGACAGTGCCGATGGAGACAGTTCTCATGGTAATATTGCTCATAGTGACACTGCCCAATGTGACAGTGCTCATGATGACAATGACCGTGGTCACAGTGCTCCTGGTGATATTTCCCAGTGTGACATTCCCATGCTTATATTCTCCATGGTAACCGCAACCACGGAAATAGTGCCCATGGTGATCGTGCTCATGGTGACAGTACTCATGGTGATATTGTTCATAGTGACAGTGCCCATGGTGATAGTGGTCATGGTGACAGTGCCCATGGTGACAGTGCTCATGGTGACAGAGCCCATGGCGACAGGGCCGATTGTGACACTGCCCAATGTGACAGTGCTCATGGTGACAATGACCATGGTCACAGTGGTCATGGTCACAGTGCTCCTGGTGATAGTTCCCATTGTGACATTCCCATGCTTATATTCTCCATGGTAACCGTAACCACGGAAATAGTGCCCAAGGTGATCGTGCTCATGGTGACAGTGCTCATGGTGACAGTGCCTCTGGTGACAGTGCTCATGGCAACAGTGCCCAAAGTGACAGTACTCATGGTGACAGTGCCCATTGTGACAGTGTCCATGTTTATATTGTCCATGGTGACCGCTTTCACTCTTATAGTGCACACGGTGACCGTGCTCATGGTGATAGTGCTAATGGTGACAATAACCATGGTGACAGTGTCCACGGTGACAGTGCTCATGGTGATAGTGTCCATGGTGATAGTGTCCATGGTGCCAGTGCCCATGGTGACAGTGCTCATGCTGATAGTGCCCGATGTGAGAGTCCCATGCTTATAATCTACATGGTCACTGCCATTATGGTAATAGGGCCCATCGTAACCGTCCCCAGGGTGATAGTGCCCATTGTGACAGTCCCATGGTTATAGTCTCCATGGTGACCGCTAGCACGGTAATAGTGCCCATGGTGACCGTGCTCATGGTAACAGTGCTCATGGTGACAATACCCATGGTGACAATCCTCATGGTAATAGTGTTCATGGTGACTGTGGTCATGGTGACAGTGCCAATGGTGAAAGTGCTCATCGTTCAGTACCCATGGTGACATTGCTCATGCTGATAGTGCTCATGGTGACAGTGCCCATGGTGACAGTTCCCATTGTGACACTGCCCAGTGTGACAGTGCACATGGTGACAGTGACCATGGTCACAGTGCTCATGGTGATAGTGCCCATGGTGACAGTGCTCATAGTGACAGAGCGCATGGCGACAGTGCCCATAGTCACAATGCTCACAGTGAAAGTGGTCTTTGTGAAATATACGGTGGTGACAGTACCCATAGTGATATTATCCTTTGTGACACTTTTCACGGTGACAGTTCCCATGGTGACAGTGCCCAGGGTGACAGTGTCCATGGTGACAGTGCTCATGGTGACAGTGCTCATGGAAAGATTGCTCATGGTGACAGTGCTCATTGTGATAGTGCTCATGGTGATACTGCACAGTGTGACACTGCCCATGGTTATAGTCTCCATGGTGACCGCAATCAAAGTAATAGTTCCCATGGTGACCGTGATCATAGTGACAGTGTTCATGGTGACAGAGCCCATGGTGACAGTTCCAATGCTGACTGTGCCCATGGCGACACTGATCATGGTGACACTGATCAAGGTGATAGTGCCCATGGTGACAGGGCCCATGGTGACAGTGGCAAGGCTGACAGTGCCCATGATGACAGTTTTCATGGTGATATTGCTCATAGTGACAGTGCCCATGGTGATAGTTCTCATGGTGAGAGTTCCCATGGTAACAGTGCTCATGGTGATAGTGTCCATGGTGACAGTGTTAAGGGTGACAGTGCCCATGGTGACAGTGCTCATGCTGATAGTGCCCGATGTGAGAGTCCCATGGTTATAATCTGAAAGGTCACTGCAATCACGGTAATAGTGCCCATCGTAACCGTACCCATGGTGATAGTGCCCATTGTGACAGTCCCAAGGTTATAGTCTCCATGTTGACCGCTACCACGGGAATAGTGCCCATGGTGACCGTGCTCATGGTGACAGTGCTCATGGTGACAATTCCCATGGTGGCAATGCTCATGGTAATAGTGCTCATGGTGACTGTGGTCATGGTGACACTGCTCAAGGTGATATTGCCCATGGTGACTGGGCCCATGGTGACAGTGCTCCAGGTGACAGACCCCATGTTGACAGTGGCAATGCTGACACTGCCCATGGTGACAGTTCTCATGGTGATATTGCTCATAGTGATAGTTCCCATGGTGACAGTGCCCTTGGTGACAGTTCTCATGGTGACAGTGCTCAAGGATATAGTGCCGATTTTGACAGTCCCATGGTTATAGTCTCCATGGTGACCGCAATCAAGGTAATAGTGCACACGGTGACTGTGCTCATGGTGACAATGGCCATGGTGACCGTGCTCATGCTGAGAGTGTTCATGGTGACAGTGTACTTGGTGAGAGTGGTCATCATCATAATGCTCAAAGTGAAAGTGCTCTTAGTGAAATATACTGTGGTGACAGTACCCATACTGATAGTACCCTTTGTGACACTTTTCACGGTGACAGTTCCCATGGTGACAGTGTCCATGGTGACAGTGTCCATGGTGACAGGGCTCACGGTGATACTGCCTCTTGTGACACTGCCCATGGTTATAGTCTCCATGGTGACCGCAATCACAGTAATAGTGCGCATGGTGACTGTGATCATGGTGACAGTGGTCATGCTGACAGAGCCCATGGTGACAGTTCCAATGCTGACAGTGCCAATGGTGACAGTGCCCATGGTGACAGTGCTCATGGTGACAGAGCCCATGGTGATAGGGCCGATTGTGACACTGCCCAATGTGACAGTGCTCATGGTGACAATGACCATGCTCACAGTGATCATGGTCACAGTGCTCCTGGTGATAGTTCCCATTGTGACATTCCCATGCTTAGATTCTCCATGGTAACCGCAACCACGGAAATAGTGCCCATGGTGATCGTGCTCATGGTTACAGTGCTCATGGCGACAGTGCCCATAGTGACAGTTCTCAAGGTGACAGTGCCCATTGTGACAGTGTCCATGTTTATACTGTCCATGGTGACCACATTCACTGTTATAGTGCACACGGTGACCGTGCTCATGGTGGTAGTGCAAATGGTGACACTAACCATGGTGACAGTGGCCACGGTGACAGTGCTCATGGTGATCGTGTCCATGGAGACAGTACTCAGGGTGAAAGTGCCCATGGTGACAGTGCTCATGCTGATAGTGCCCGGTGTGAGAGTCCCATGGTTATAATCTCCATGGTCACTGCAATCACGGTAATAGTGCCCATCGTAACCGTACCCATGGTGATAGTGCCCATTGTGACAGTCCCATGGTTATAGTCTCCATGGTAACCGCTACCACGGTAATAATGCCCATGGTGACCGTGCTCATGGTGACAGTGCTCTGTTGACAATTCCCATGGTGACAATGCTCATGGTAATAGTGCTCATGGTGACTGTGGTCATGGTGACAATGCACATGGTAATAGTGTTCATGGTGACTGTGGTCATGGTGACAGTGCCAATGGTGACAGTGCTCATGGTTAAGTGGCCATGGTGACATTGCTCATGCTGATAGTGCTCATGGTGACAGTGCCCATGGTGACAGTTTCCATTGTGACACTGCCCAATGTCACAGTGCTCATGGTGACAGTGACCAGGCTCACAGTGCTCATGGTGATAGTGCCCATTGTGACATTCCCATGCTTATAGTCTCCATGGTAAGTGGAATCACGAAAATAGTGCCCATGGTGACAGTGCTCATGGCGACAGTGCCCATAGTGAGAGTGCCCATGGCGACAGTGCCCATGGCAACAGTGCTCATGGTGATAGTGCCCATGGTGAAACTGCTCATGGTGATAGTACCCATGATTGAGAATGCCCATGGTGACAATGCCCATGGTGAAAGTGTCCATGGTGACAGTGCTCATGGTGATACTGCCTCTTGTGACACTGCACATGGTTATAGTCTCCATGGTGACCGCAATCACAGTTAGAGTGGCCATGGTGACTGTGATCATGGTGACAGTGCTCATGGTGACAGAGCCCATGGTGATAGTTCCAAGGCGGACAGTGCCCATGGTGACAGTTCTAATGGTGGTAGTGCTCATGGTAACATTGCCCATGGTGACATTGCTCATGGTGACAGAGCCCATGGTGACAGGGTCCATTGTTACACTGCCCAATGTGACAGTGCTCTTGGTGACAGTGACTATGGTTACAATGCTCATGGTCACAGTGCCCTTTGTGATGGTGCCCATTGTGACATTCCCATGCCTATAGTCTCCATGGTAACCGCAATCACAGAAATAGTGCCCATGGTGACCGTGCTCATGGTGACAGTGCTCATGGTAACAGTGGCAATGGTGAAAGTGCTCTTGGCGACCGTGCCCATAGTGAGAGTGCCCCTGTCAACAGTGTTCATGGTGATAGTGCCCATAGTGACAGTATTCATGGTGACAGTGCTCATGGTCACAATGCTCACAGTGCAAGTGCTCTTAGTGAAATATACTGTGGTGACAGTACCCATAGTGATAGTACCCTTTGTGACCCTTTTCACGGTGACAGTTCCCATGGTGACAGTGCCCATGGTGACAGTGTCCATGGTGACAGTGCTCATGGTGACAGTGCCCATGGTGAGAGTTCCAATGATGACAATGCATTTGGTGACAGTTCTCATGGTGATAGTGCTCATGGTCACAGTGCCCATGGCGAAAGTGCTCATGGTGACCATGCTCAAGTTGATAGTGCCCATGGTAAATGGGCCCAAGGTGACAGTGCTCATGGTGACAGCGGCAATGCTGACAGTGCCCATGGTGACAGTTCTGATGGTGACAGAGCCCATGGTGACAGTGCTCATGGTGAGAGTGTTCATGGAGCCAGTGTACTTTCTCACAGTGTTCAAGGTGCCCGTGCTCATGGTCACAATACTCACAGTGATAATGCTCTTAGTGAAATATACCATGCTGATAGTACGCATGGTAATAGTACCCATTGAGACAGAGTTCACGGTGACAGTTCCCTTGGTGAGAGGGCTCATGGTGACAGTGCCCATGGTAACAGTGCTCATGGTGACAGTGCTAATGGTGATAGTTCTCGTGATAAAGCCCTTTGTGAGAGTGCCGATGGTTATAGTCACCATGGTGACCGCAATCTCGGTGAAAATGCCCATGGAGACCATGCTCATGGTGATAGTGCTCATGGTAATAGTACCAATGGTGACGGTTCCCAAGGTGACAGTGCTCATGGTGACATTACCCATGGTTATATTGCCTACGGTGACAGTGCCCATGGTGACAATTATCACAGTGATAGTTCCCCTTTTGATAGTGCTCATGGTTAGAGTGCTCATGGTGACAGTGCCCACGGTGACAGTGCTCATGGTGAGAGTGCCCGTTGTGACAGTGTCCATGGTTATATTCACCATGTTGACCGCAATCATGGTAATAGTGCCCGTGGTGACAATGCCCATGGTGACAGTGCTCGTGGTGACAGTGCCCATGGAAACAGTGCTCATGGGGAGTGTGTTCATGGTGATAGTGCTCATGGTCACAATGCTCACAGTGAAAGTGCTCTTTGTGAAATATACTGTGGTGACAGTACCCATAGTGATATTATCCTTTGTGACACTTTTCACGGTGACAGTTCCCATGGTGACAGTGCCCATTGAGACAATGCTCATGGTAATAGTGCTCATGGTGACTGTGGTCATGGTGACAGTGCCAATGGTGACAGTGCTCCTCGTTCAGTGCCCATGGTGACATTGCTCATGCTGACAGTGCTCATGGTGACAGTGCTCTTGGTGACAGTTCCCATGGTGACAGTTCCCATTGTGACACTGCCCAATGTGACAGTGCTCATGGTAACAGTGTCCATGGTCACAGTGCTCATGGTCACAGTGCTCATTGGGGATAGTGCCCATTGTGACATTCCCATGTATATACTCTCCATGATAACCACAGTCACCGAAATAGGGCCCATGGTGACCATGCTCATGGTGACAGTTCTCATGGCAACAGTGCCCATGGTGATAGTACTCACAGGGACAGTGCTCATGGCGACAGTTCCCATAGTGAGAGTTCCCCTGGCAACAGTGCTCATGGTGATAGTGCCCATGGTGACAGTACTCATGGTGAAACTGTTCATGGTGATAGTGCGCATGGTCACAATGCTGACAGTGAAAGTGCTCTTAGTGAAATATACTGTGGTGACATTACCCATAGTGATAGTACCCTTTGTGACTCTTTTCACGGTGACAGTTCCCATGGTGACAGTGCCCATGGTGACAGTGTCCATGGTGACAGTGCTCATGGTGACAGTGCTCATTGTGATAGTGCTCATGGTGATACTGCCCATTGTGACACTGCCCATGGTTATAGTCTCCATGGTGACCGCAATCACAGTAATATTGCCCATGGTGCCCGTGATCATGGTGACAGTGCTCATGGTGACAGAGCACATGGTGACAGTTCCAATGCTGACAGTGCCCATGGTGACAGTTCTAATGGTGAGAGTGCTCATGGTAACAGTGCCCATGGTGACATTGCTCATGGTGACAGAGCCCATGGTGACAGGGTCCATTGTTACACTGCCCAATGTGACAGTGCTCTTGGTGACAGTGACTATGGTCACAATGCTCATGGTCACAGTGCTCATTGTGATAGTGCCCATTGTGACATTCCCATGCTTATAGTCTCCATGGTAAGTGGAATCACGGAAATAGTGCCCATGGTGACAGTGCTCATTGCGACAGTGCCCATAGTGAGAGTGCCCATGGCGACAGTGCTCATGGTGAGAGTGCCCATGGTGAAACTGCTCATGGTGACAGTACCCATGGTGAGAATGCCCATGGTGACAATGCCCATGGTGAGAATGTCCATTGTGACAGTTCACATGGTTATAATCTCCATGGTGACCGCAATCACGGTAATAGTGCCCATTGTGACCGTTATCATGGTGACAATGCTCATGGTGACAGTGCCCGTGGAAACAGTGCTCATGGTGACAGTGCTCATTGTGATAGTGCTCATGGTGATAGTGCCCATGGCGACTGGGCACATGTTGACAGTGCTCATGGTGACAGTGCCCATGGTGACTGTTCTCATGGTGATATTTCTCATAGTGACAGTGCCCATGGTGATAGTGCTCTTGGTGAGAGTGCCCATGGTGACAGTGCTCATGGTGACAGAGCCCATGGTGATAGGGCCGATTGTGACACTGCCCAATGTGACAGTGCTCATGGTGAAAATGTCCATCGTCACAGTGCTCATGGTCATAGTGCTCCTGGTGATAGTTCCCATTGTGACATTCCCATGCTTAGATTCTCCATGGTAACCGCAACCACGGAAATAGTGCCCATGGTGATCGTGCTCATGGTTACAGTGCTCATGGCGACAGTGCCCATAGTGACAGTTCTCAAGGTGACAGTGCCCATTGTGACAGTGTCCATGTTTATACTGTCCATGGTGACCACATTCACTGTTATAGTGCACACGGTGACCGTGCTCATGGTGATAGTGCGAATGGTGACATTAACCATGGTGACAGTGGCCACGGTGACAGTGCTCATGGTGATCGTGTCCATGGAGACAGTACTCAGGGTGAAAGTGCCCATGGTGACAGTGCTCATGCTGATAGTGCCCGATGTGAGAGTCCCATGGTTATAATCTCCATGGTCACTGCAATCACGGTAATAGTGCCCATCATAACCGTACCCATGGTGATATTGCCCATTGTGACAGTCCCATGGTTATAGTCTCCATGGTAACAGCTACCACGGTAATAATGCCCATGGTGACCGTGCTCATGGTGACAGTGCTCTGTTGACAATTCCCATGGTGACAATGCTCATGGTAATAGTGCTCATGGTGACTGTGGTCATGGTGACAATGCACATGGTAATAGTGTTCATGCTGACTGTGGTCATGGTGACAGTGCCAATGGTGACAGTGCTCATGGTTAAGTGCCCCTGGTGACAATGCTCATGCTGATAGTGCTCATGGTGACAGTGCCCATGGTGACAGTTTCCATTGTGACACTGCCCAATGTCACAGTTCTCATGGTGAGAGTGACCAGGCTCACAGTGCTCATGGTGATAGTGCCCATTGTGACATTCCCATCCTTATAGTCTCCACGGTAACCGCAATCACGGAAATAGTGCCCATGGTGACCGTGCTCATGGTGACAGTGCTCATGGTAACAGTGCCCATGGTGACAGTGCTCATAGTGACAGAGCTCATGGCGACAATGCCCATAGTGAGAGTGCCCCTGGAAACAGTGCTCATGGTGATAGTACTCATGGTGACAGTACTCATGGTGACAGTGTTCATGGTGATAGTGCTCATGGTCGCAATGCTCACAGTGAAAGTGCTCTTTGTGAAATATACTGTGGTGACATTACCCATAGTGATATGACCCTTTGTGACACTTTTCACGGTGACAGTTCCCATGGTGACAGTGCCCATGGTGACAGTGTCCATGGTGACAGTGCTCATGGTGACAGTGCTCATGGTGACCGTGCTCATGGAAAGATTGCTCATGGTGACAGTGCTCATTGTGATAGTGCTCATGGTGATACTGCACATTGTGACACTGCCGAGGGTTATAGTCTCCATGGTGACCGCAATCAATGTGATAGTTCCCATGGGGACTGGGCACATGGTGACAGTGCCCATGGTGACATTTCTCATGGTGATATTGTTCATAGTGACAATGCCCATGGTGATAGTTGTCATGGTGACAGTGCCCATGGTGACAGTGCTCATGGTGACAGAGCCCATGGCGACAGGCTCGATTGTGACACTGCCCAATGTGACATGGTCACATTGGTCATGGTCACAGTGCTCCTAGTGATACTTCCCATTGTGACATTCCCATGCTTATATTCTCCATGGTAACTGTAACCACGGAAATAGTGTCCATGGTGATCGTGCTCATGGTTACAGTGCTCATGGTGACAGTGCTCATGGCGACAGTGCCCATAGTGACAGTGCTCATGGCGACAGTGCCCATTGTGACAGTGTCCATGTTTATATTGTCCATGGTGACCGCCATCACTGTTAGAGTGCACACGGTGACTGTGCTCAAGGTGATAGTGTTAATGGTGACAGTTACCATCGTGACAGTATCCACGGTGACAGTGCTCATAGTGATCGTTTCCATGGTGACAGTGCTCAGTGTGACAGTGCCCATGGTGACTGTGCTCATGCTGATAGTGCCCGATGTGAGAGTCCCCTGCGTATAATCTCCAGGGTCACTGCAATCACGGTAATAGTGCCCATCGTAACCATACCCATGGTGATAGTGCCCATTGTGACAGTCCTATGGTTATAGTCTCCATGGTTACCGCTACCACGGTAATAGTGCCCATGGTGACCATGCTCATGGTAACAGTGCTCATGGTGACAATTCCCATGGTGACAGTCCTCATGGTAATAGTGTTCATGGTGACTGTGGTCATGGTGACAGTGCCAATGGTGACAGTGCTCATCGTTCAGTACCCATGGTGACATTGCTCATGCTGATAGTGCTCATGGTGACAGTGCTCTCGGTGACAGTGCCCATGGTGACAGTTCCCATTGTGACACTGCCCAGTGTGACAGTGCTCATGGTGACAGTGACCATGGTCACAGTGCTCATGGTGATAGTGCCCATGGTGACAGTGCTCATAGTGACAGAGCGCATGGCGACAGTGCCCATAGTCACAATGCTCACAGTGAAAGTGGTCTTTGTGAAATATACGGTGGTGACAGTACCCATAGTGATATTATCCTTTGTGACACTTTTCACGGTGACAGTTCCCATGGTGACAGTGCCCAGGGTGACAGTGTCCATGGTGACAGTGCTCGTGGTGAGAGTGCTCATGGAAAGATTGCTCATGGTGACAGTGCTCATTGTGATAGTGCTCATGGTGATACTGCACATTGTGACACTGCCCATGGTTATAGTCTCCATGGTGACCGCAATCAAAGTAATAGTTCCCTTGGTGACCGTGTTCATGGTGACAGTGCTCATGGTGACAGAGCCCATGGTGACAGTTCCAATGCTGACTGTGCCCATGGCGACACTGATCATGGTGACACTGATCAAGGTGATAGTGCCCATGGTGACTGGGCCCATGGTGACAGTGGCAAGGCTGACAGTGCCCATGATGACAGTTCTCATGGTGATATTGCTCATAGTGACAGTGCCCATGGTGATAGTGCTCATGGTGACTGTTCCCATGGTGACAGTGCTCATGGTGATAGTGTCCATGGTGAAAGTGCTAAGGGTGACAGTGCCCATGGTGACAGTGCTCATGCTGATAGTGCCCGATGTGAGAGTCCCATGGTTATAATCTGAAAGGTCACTGCAATCACGGTAATAGTGCCCATCGTAACCGTACCCATGGTGATAGTGCCCATTGTGACAGTCCCAAGGTTATAGTCTCCATGTTGACCGCTACCACGGGAATAGTGCCCATGGTGACCGTGCTCATGGTGACAGTGCTCATGGTGACAATTCCCATGGTGGCAATTCTCATGGTAATAGTGCTCATGGTGACTGTGGTCATGGTGACACTGCTCAAGGTGATATTGCCCATGGTGACTGGGCCCATGGTGACAGTGCTCCAGGTGACAGAGCCCATGTTGGCAGGGGCAATGCTGACACTGCCCATGGTGACAGTTCTCATGGTGATATTGCTCATAGTGATAGTTCCCATGGTGACAGTGCCCTTGGTGACAGTTCTCATGGTGACAGTGCTCAAGGATATAGTGCCGATTTTGACAGTCCCATGGTTATAGTCTCCATGGTGACTGCAATCAAGGTAATAGTGCACACGGTGACTGTGCTCATGGTGACAATGGTCATGGTGACCGTGCTCATGCTGAGAGTGTTCATGGCGACAGTGTACTTGGTGACAGTGTTCATGGTGACTGTGCTCATCGTCATAATGCTCAAAGTGAAAGTGCTCTTAGTGAAATATACTGTGGTGACAGTACCCATAGTGATAGTACCCTTTGTGACACTTTTCACGGTGACAGTTCCCATGGTGACAGTGCCCATGGTGACAGTGTCCATGGTGACAGTGCTCATGGTGATACTGCCTCTTGTGACACTGCCCATGGATATAGTCTCCATGGTGACCGCAATCACAGTAATAGTGCGCATGGTGACTGTGATCATGGTGACAGTGGTCATGCTGACAGAGCCAGGGTCCATTGTTACAATGCCCAATGTGACAGTGCTCATGGTGACAGTGACTATGGTTACAATGCTCATGGTCACAGTGCTCATTGTGATAGTGCCCATTGTGACATTCCCATGCTTATAGTCTCCATGGTAACCACAGTCATGGAAATAGTGCCCATGGTGACAGTGCTCATGGAGACAGTGCCCATAGTGAGAGTGCCCATGGCGACAGTGCCCATGGCAACAGTGCTCATGGTGACAGTACCCAAGGTGAAAATGCCCATGGTGACAATGCCCATGGTGACCGTGTCCATTGTGACAGTTCACATGGTTATAATCTCATTGGTGACCGCAATCACGGTAATAGTGCCCATTGTGACCGTTATCATGGTGACAATGCTCACGGTGACAGTGCCCATGGAAACAGTGCTCATGGTGACAGAGATCATTGTAATATTGCTCATGGTGATACTGCCCATGGTGACTGGGCACATAGTGACAGTGCTCATGGTGACAGTGGCAATGCTGACAGTGCCGAAGGAGACAGTTCTCATGGTAATATTGCTCATAGTGACAGTGCCCATGGTGAAAGTGCTCATGGTGACAGAGCCCATGGTGATAGGGCCGATTGTGACACTGCCCAATGTGACAGTGCTCATGGTGACAATGACCGTGGTCAGAGTGCTCCTGGTGATATTTCCCAGTGTGACATTCCCATGCTTATATTCTCCATGGTAACCGCAACCACGGAAATAGTGCCCATGGTGATCGTGCTCATGGTGACAGTACTCATGGTGATATTGTTCATAGTGACAGTGCCCATGGTGATAGTGGTCATGGTGACAGTGCCCATGGTGACAGTGCTCATGGTGACAGAGCCCATGGAGACAGGGCCGATTGTGACACTGCCCAATGTGACAGTGCTCATGGTGACAATGACCATGGTCACAGTGGTCATGGTCACAGTGCTCCTGGTGATAGTTCCCATTGTGACATTCCCATGCTTATATTCTCCATGGTAACCGTAACCACGGAAATAGTGCCCAAGGTGATCGTGCTCATGGTGACAGTGCTCATGGTGACAGTGCCTCTGGTGACAGTGCTCATGGCAACAGTGCCCAAAGTGACAGTACTCATGGTGACAGTGCCCATTGTGACAGTGTCCATGTTTATATTGTCCATGGTGACCGCTTTCACTCTTATAGTGCACACGGTGACCGTGCTCATGGTGATAGTGCTAATGGTGACAATAACCATGGTGACAGTGTCCACAGTGACAGTGCTCATGGTCATAGTGTCCATGGTGATAGTGTCCATGGTGCCAGTGCCCTTGGTGACAGTGCTCATGCTGATAGTGCCCGATGGGAGAGTCCCATGCTTATAATCTACATGGTCACTGCCATCACGGTAATAGGGCCCATAGTAACCGTCCCCAGGTTGATAGTGCCCATTGTGACAGTCCCATGGTTATAGTCTCCATGGTGACCGCTACCACGGTAATAGTGCCCATGGTGACCGTGCTCATGGTAACAGTGCTCATGGTGACAATTCCCATGTTGACAATCCTCATGGTAATAGTGTTCATGGTGACTGTGGTCATGGTGACAGTGCCAATGGTGACAGTGCTCATCGTTCAGTACCCATGGTGACATTGCTCATGCTGATAGTGCTCATGGTGACAGTGTCCATGGTGACAGTTCCCATTGTGACACTGCCCAGTGTGACAGTGCTCATGGTGACAGTGACCATGGTCACAGTGCTCATGGTGATAGTGCCCATGGTGACAGTGCTCATAGTGACAGAGCGCATGGCGACAGTGCCCATAGTCACAATGCTCACAGTGAAAGTGGTCTTTGTGAAATATACGGTGGTGACAGTACCCATAGTGATATTATCCTTTGTGACACTTTTCACGGTGACAGTTCCCATGGTGACAGTGCCCAGGGTGACAGTGTCCACGGTGACAGTGCTCATGGTGAGAGTGCTCATGGAAAGATTGCTCATGGTGACAGTGCTCATTGTGATAGTGCTCATGGTGATACTGCACATTGTGACACTGCCCATGGTTATAGTCTCCATGGTGACCGCAATCAAAGTAATAGTTCCCATGGTGACCGTGATCATGGTGACAGTGTTCATGGTGACAGAGCCCATGGTGACAGTTCCAATGCTGACTGTGCCCATGGCGACACTGATCATGGTGACACTGATCAAGGTGATAGTGCCCATGGTGACTGGGCCCATGGTAACAGTGGCAAGGCTGACAGTGCCCATGATGACAGTTCTTATGGTGATATTGCTCATAGTGACAGTGCCCATGGTGATAGTGCTCATGGTGACAGTTCCCATGGTGACAGTGCTCATGGTGATAGTGTCCATGGTGAAAGTGCTAAGGGTGACAGTGCCCATGGTGACAGTGCTCATGCTGATAGTGCCCGATGTGAGAGTCCCATGGTTATAATCTGAAAGGTCACTGCAATCACGGTAATAGTGCCCATCGTAACCGTACCCATGGTGATAGTGCCCATTGTGACAGTCCCAAGGTTATAGTCTCCATGTTGACCGCTACCACGGGAATAGTGCCATGGTGACCATGCTCATGGTGACAGTGCTCATGGTGACAATTCCCATGGTGGCAATGCTCAAGGTAATAGTGCTCATGGTGACTGTGGTCATGGTGACACTGCTCAAGGTGATATTGCCCATGGTGACTGGGCCCATGGTGACAGTGCTCCAGGTGACAGAGCCCATGTTGGCAGTGGCAATGCTGACACTGCCCATGGTGACAGTTCTCATGGTGATATTGCTCATAGTGATAGTTCCCATGGTGACAGTGCCCTTGGTGACAGTTCTCATGGTGACAGTGCTCAAGGATATAGTGCCGATTTTGACAGTCCCATGGTTATAGTCTCCATGGTGACCGCAATCAAGGTAATAGTGCACACGGTGACTGTGCTCATGGTGACAATTGTCATGGTGACCGTGCTCATGCTGAGAGTGTTCATGGCGACAGTGTACTTGGTGACAGTGTTCATGGTGACTGTGCTCATCGTCCTAATGCTCAAAGTGAAAGTGCTCTTAGTGAAATATACTGTGGTGACAGTACCCATAGTGATAGTACCCTTTGTGACACTTTTCACGGTGACAGTTCCCATGGTGACAGTGCCCATGGTGACAGTGTCCATGGTGACAATGCTCATGGTGATACTGCCTCTTGTGACACTGCCCATGGATATAGTCTCCATGGTGACCGCAATCACAGTAATAGTGCGCATGGTGACTGTGATCATGGTGACAGTGGTCATGCTGACAGAGCCAGGGTCCATTGTTACAATGCCCAATGTGACAGTGCTCATGGTGACAGTGACTATGGTTACAATGCTCATGGTCACAGTGCTCATTGTGATAGTGCCCATTGTGACATTCCCATGCTTATAGTCTCCATGGTAACCACAGTCATGGAAATAGTGCCCATGGTGACAGTGCTCATGGAGACAGTGCCCATAGTGAGAGTGCCCATGGCGACAGTGCCCATGGCAACAGTGCTCATGGTGATAGTCCCCATGGTGAACCTGCTCATGGTGACAGTACCCAAGGTGAAAATGCCCATGGTGACAATGCCCATGGTGACCGTGTCCATTGTGACAGTTCACATGGTTATAATCTCCATGGTGACCGCAATCACGGTAATAGTGCCCATTGTGACCGTTATCATGGTGACACTGCTCATGGTGACAGTGCCCATGGAAACAGTGCTCATGGTGACAGTGCTCATTGTGATAGTGCTCATGGTGATAGTGCCCATGGTGACTGGGCACATGGTGACAGTGCTCATGGTGACAGTGCCCATGGTGACAGTGCTCATGGTGACAGAGCTCATGGTGATAGGGCCGATTGTGACACTGCCCAATGTGACAGTGCTCATGGTGAAAATGACCATGGTCACAGTGCTCATGGTCACAGTGCTCCTGGTGATAGTTCCCATTGTGACATTCCCATGCTTATATTCTCCATGGTAACCGTAACCACGGAAATAGTGCCCAAGTTGATCGTGCTCATAGTGACAGTGCCCATGGTGATAGTGGTCATGGTGACAGTGCCCATGGTGACAGTGCTCATGGTGACAGAGCCCATGGCGACAGGGCCGATTGTGACACTGCCCAATGTGACAGTGCTCATGGTGGCAATGACCATGGTCACAGTGGTCATGGTCACAGTGCTCCTGGTGATAGTTCCCATTGTGACATTCCCATGCTTATATTCTCCATGGTAACCGTAACCACGGAAATAGTGCCCACGGTGATCATGCTCATGGTGACAGTGCTCATGGTGACAGTGCCTCTGGTGACAGTGCTCATGGCAACAGTGCCCAAAGTGACAGTACTCATGGTGACAGTGCCCATTGTGACAGTGTCCATGTTTATATTGTCCATGGTGACCGCTTTCACTCTTATAGTGCACACGGTGACCGTGCTCATGGTGATAGTGCTAATGGTGACAATAACCATGGTGACAGTGTTCACGGTGAAAGTGCTCATGGTGATAGTGTCCATGGTGACAGTGCTCAGGGTGCCAGTGCCCATGGTGACAGTGCTCATGCTGATAGTGCCCAATGTGAGAGTCCCATGCTTATAATCTACATGGTCACTGCCATCACGGTAATAGGGCCCATTGTGACCGTCCCCAGGGTGATAGTGCCCATTGTGACAGTCCCATGGTTATAGTCTCCATGGTGACCGCTACCACGGGAATAGTGCCCATGGTGACCGTGCTCATGGTAACAGTGCTCATGGTGACAATTCCCATGGTGACAATCCTCATGGTAATAGTGTTCATGGTGACTGTGGTCATGGTGACAGTGCCAATGGTGAAAGTGCTCATCGTTCAGTACCCATGGTGACATTGCTCATGCTGATAGTGCTCATGGTGACAGTGCCCATGGTGACAGTTCCCATTGT
>NW_026711702.1:0-63219 GCF_026419965.1 Kogia breviceps
ATCAGCACTCTGGCGAACTCTATGCTGTATTCGAAAGTAATGTAAGAAACAAAGCTATAGCGCATCAGACACTTCCACTCAAGGACGTATATTTTCAGGAAACCAAAGATCCTCAGGACACAGGCAACCCAACGTTGACTTCTGCTCTCTTTACAAAAGCCTCGACTAGGATACAATCTAAATTTCCTTGGACGGAAAATGTGGATGAAGAATATGTGATTCTTATCTACAATGATATATTAGTGAGCCAGGAAATGAGTGAAATAACGACCCTTGCCACCACCGGAGTGTTCTTAGTTACACTCATTCTCAGCGAATTTAGTCACATAGAAAATAGTGGTTTATCAAAGAGATGAGGTACAGGTGGAATATAAAATTGCATCCCGTGAACGAAATGGCAGATGACAGAAAGAATTACAGATTTAGCAAACACACGTATGCCTGTAGGAGCGCAAAGGTCCCTTGAGGTGAGTAAAAGCCAGGTGTTTTCAATGAGCACAGATACTATTCTATATAGACCAAAGAGGGAATGAACACAACTTACTCTAAAACTCAAAAGACTGAACTCAGCCCACTTTGCACACCAGAAAAGATTATTTACAACTGGTCAGAATTTGAAAAACAGTTTATCGATGTCTCTCTGGAAGAGAATCAAGTGGATGCACAGCAGCAAGCAACACAGCACTGACAATCAGCTACACCCCGTGAGAAAAACAAACTGCAAACTAAAGGCAGTGAGTGAGAGATAAATTCTTCGAGACTTCGTTCAGGGGCTGTGATTGAAGTTGTTTTGAGCATATATTAACACACAGAAGGATGGGACCTCAGGGAGGACACTCGTGGCTCTGAGAGTCTTCGTGAGCATGAGTCAGCAAATGCAGCCCTTCTAGAATAACACTGCCTTGCCCTGATTCCATGGACCCGAAATCACCAAATGCAGACGACCCTTCCTACAGTGAACACATGCATGGGACAGCCGCAGGATGCTACACCATTGGACAGGGAAAAAACATGAAAAGCCACCTCATCTTCTCATATCCTGGTGCTCGGGTCAAAGCTTCCAGCCGCTTTCCTGAAAATATCCCCACTTGGGGAAGTCAGCACTTTCAAAACCCTCTTTCTTATAGCTTGGAATTCGTTCCATGGATGAACTGCAATGGGGAAGAATAAGACACGATGCCTATATGTTTGGACAGGCACTTGGCGCTCTAATTTCCAATGCTGATCTACAATTGACCCAAATCTAAGCTTGCTCTCAGAAGGAGAATAGGGCTTGAAAATTTCCTGCTGCTTTGTGACCAGTTCCGAAAGTGGGAAGTTGAGCAGGGCATCTCAGGGAGCCTATAATTCATGGCCCTGCAGGATGGGCAAAGACACGTAATGTGGAAAAATGACTTGGGTTGAACCACGGAAAATAACTTGAGAGCAAGGCAGAATTGCAGAAATGGGATTTCAAGAGGGAGATGGCTCTCGCCTGGTAAGGAGCTAGAATGCGGCAGTACTTCTTCAACCATACCTTTGTCGAAAAAGGGGTGTATGCCTTTATCCTGAATATATTCAGGATAAAGGCATAGACCGTTTTGGGGCAACCAGGCAGGGGCTCGGTGCAAATCAACACTACATAGTGCTATCACTTCCCATCCAAACAAAGGGTCATCTACGAAAAGTGTAAAGACCAGAAATGCAGGGTAGCGTGGAGGTAAACCGTACCCACATTTTGTGGAATGTGAGATGGCAAATTGAAATCTGCACTCTGGCGAACTCTATGCTGTATTCGAAAGTAATGTAAGAAACAAAGCTATAGTGCATCAGACACTTCCACTCAAGGACGTATATTTTCAGGAAACCAAAGATCCTCAGGACACAGGCAACCCAACGTTGACTTCTGCTCTCTTTACAAAAGCCTCGACTAGGATACAATCTAAATTTCCTTGGACGGAAAACGTGGATGAAGAATATGTGATTCTTATCTACAATGATATATTAGTGAGCCAGGAAATGAGTGAAATAACGTCCCTTGCCACCACCGGAGTGTTCTTAGTTACACTCATTCTCAGCGAATTTAGTCACATAGAAAATAGTGGTTTATCAAAGAGATGAGGTACAGGTGGAATATAAAATTGCATCCCGTGAACGAAATGGCAGACGACAGAAAGAATTACAGATTTAGCAAACACACTTATGCCTGTAGGAGCGCAAAGGTCCCTTGAGGTGAGTAAAAGCCAGGTGTTTTCAATGAGCACAGATACTATTCTATATAGACCAAAGAGGGAATGAACACAACTTACTCTAAAACTCAAAGGACTGAACTCAGCCCACTTTGCACACCAGAAAAGATTATTTACAACTGGTCAGAATTTGAAAAACAGTTTATCGATGTCTCTCTGGAAGAGAATCAAGTGGATGCACAGCAGCAAGCAACACAGCACTGACAATCAGCTACACCCCGTGAGAAAAACAAACTGCAAACTAAAGGCAGTGAGTGAGAGATAAATTCTTCGAGACTTCGTTCAGGGGCTGTGATTGAAGTTGTTTTGAGCATATATTAACACAGAGAAGGATGGGACCTCAGGGAGGACACTCGTGGCTCTGAGAGTCTTCGTGAGCATGAGTCAGCAAATGCAGCCCTTCTACAATAACACTGCCTTGCCCTGATTCCATGGACCCAAAATCACCAAATGCAGATGACCCTTCCTACAGCGAACACATGCATGGGACAGCCGCAGGATGCAACCCCATTGGACAGGGAAAAAACATGAAAAGCCACCTCATCTTCTCATATCCTGGTGCTCGGGTTCAAGCTTCCAGCCGCTTTCCTGAAAATATCCCCACTTGGGGAAGTCAGCACTTTCAAAACCCTCTTTCTTATAGCTTGGAATTCGTTCCATGGATGAACTGCAATGGGGAAGAATAAGACACGATGCCTATATGTTTCGACAGGCACTTGGCGCTCTAATTTCCAATGCTGATCTAGAATTGACCCAAATCTAAGCTTGCTCTCAGAAGGAGAATAGGGCTTGAAAATTTCCTGCTGCTTTGTGACCAGTTCCGAAAGTGGGAAGTTGAGCAGGGCATCTCAGGGAGCCTATAATTCATGGCCCTGCAGGATGGGCAAAGACACCTAATGTGGAAAAATGACTTGGGTTGAACCACGGAAAATAACTTGAGAGCAAGGCAGAATTGCAGAAATGGGATTTCAAGAGGGAGATGGCTCTCGCCTGGTAAGGAGCTAGAATGCGGCAGTACTTCTTCAACCATGCCTTTGTCGAAAAAGGGGTGTATGCCTTTATCCTGAATATATTCAGGATAAAGGCATAGACCGTTTTGGGTCAACCAGGCAGGGGCTCGGTGCAAATCAACACTACATAGTGCTATCACTTCCCATCCAAACAAAGGGTCATCTACGAAAAGTGTAAAGACCAGAAATGCAGGGTAGCGTGGAGGTAAACCGTACCCACATTTTGTGGAATGTGGGATGTCAAATTGAAATCAGCACTCTTGCGAACTCTATGCTGTATTCGAAAGTAATGTAAGAAACAAAGCTATAGCGCATCAGACACTTCCACTCAAGGACGTATATTTTCAGGAAACCAAAGATCCTCAGGACACAGGCAACCCAACGTTGACTTCTGCTCTCTTTACAAAAGCCTCGACTAGGATACAATCTAAATTTCCTTGGACGGAAAACGTGGATGAAGAATATGTGATTCTTATCTACAATGATATATTAGTGAGCCAGGAAATGAGTGAAATAACGTCCCTTGCCACCACCGGAGTGTTCTTAGTTACACTCATTCTCAGCGAATTTAGTCACATAGAAAATAGTGGTTTATCAAAGAGATGAGGTACAGGTGGAATATAAAATTGCATCCCGTGAACGAAATGGCAGACGACAGAAAGAATTACAGATTTAGCAAACACACTTATGCCTGTAGGAGCGCAAAGGTCCCTTGAGGTGAGTAAAAGCCAGGTGTTTTCAATGAGCACAGATACTATTCTATATAGACCAAAGAGGGAATGAACATAACTTACTCTAAAACTCAAAGGACTGAACTCAGCCCACTTTGCACACCAGAAAAGATTATTTACAACTGGTCAGAATTTGAAAAAGAGTTTATCAATGTCTCTCTGGAAGAGAATCAAGTGGATGCACAGCAGCAAGCAACACAGCACTGACAATCAGCTACACCCCGTGAGAAAAACAAACTGCAAACTAAAGGCAGTGAGTGAGAGATAAATTCTTCGAGACTTCGTTCAGGGGCTGTGATTGAAGTTGTTTTGAGCATATATTAACACACAGAAGGATGGGACCTCAGGGAGGACACTCGTGGCTCTGAGAGTCTTCGTGAGCATGAGTCAGCAAATGCAGCCCTTCTAGAATAACACTGCCTTGCCCTGATTCCATGGACCCGGAATCACCAAATGCAGATGACCCTTCCTACAGCGAACACATGCATGGGACAGCCGCAGGATGCTACCCCATTGGACAGGGAAAAAACATGAAAAGCCACCTCATCTTCTCATATCCTGGTGCTCGGGTTCAAGCTTCCAGCCGCTTTCCTGAAAATATCCCCACTTGGGGAAGTCAGCACTTTCAAAACCCTCTTTCTTATAGCTTGGAATTCGTTCCATGGATGAACTGCAATGGGGCAGAATAAGACACGATGCCTATATGTTTGGACAGGCACTTGGCGCTCTAATTTCCAATGCTGATCTAGAATTGACCCAAATCTAAGCTTGCTCTCAGAAGGAGAATAGGGCTTGAAAATTTCCTGCTGCTTTGTGACCAGTTCCGAAAGTGGGAAGTTGAGCAGGGCATCTCAGGGAGCCTATAATTCATGGCCCTGCAGGATGGGCAAAGACACCTAATGTGGAAAAATGACTTGGGTTGAACCACGGAAAATAACTTGAGAGCAAGGCAGAATTGCAGAAATGGGATTTCAAGAGGGAGATGGCTCTCGCCTGGTAAGGAGCTAGAATGCGGCAGTACTTCTTCAACCATACCTTTGTCGAAAAAGGGGTGTATGCCTTTATCCTGAATATATTCAGGATAAAGGCATAGACCGTTTTGGGGCAACCAGGCAGGGGCTCGGTGCAAATCAACACTACATAGTGCTATCACTTCCCATCCAAACAAAGGGTCATCTACGAAAAGTGTAAAGACCAGAAATGCAGGGTAGCGTGGAGGTAAACCGTACCCACATTTTGTGGAATGTGGGATGGCAAATTGAAATCTGCACTCTGGCGAACTCTATGCTGTATTCGAAAGTAATGTAAGAAACAAAGCTATAGCGCATCAGACACTTCCACTCAAGGACGTATATTTTCAGGAAACCAAAGATCCTCAGGACACAGGCAACCCAACGTTGACTTCTGCTCTCTTTACAAAAGCCTCGACTAGGATACAATCTAAATTTCCTTGGACGGAAAACGTGGATGAAGAATATGTGATTCTTATCTACAATGATATATTAGTGAGCCAGGAAATGAGTGAAATAACGTCCCTTGCCACCACCGGAGTGTTCTTAGTTACACTCATTCTCAGCGAATTTAGTCACATAGAAAATAGTGGTTTATCAAAGAGATGAGGTACAGGTGGAATATAAAATTGCATCCCGTGAACGAAATGGCAGACGACAGAAAGAATTACAGATTTAGCAAACACACTTATGCCTGTAGGAGCGCAAAGGTCCCTTGAGGTGAGTAAAAGCCAGGTGTTTTCAATGAGCACAGATACTATTCTATATAGACCAAAGAGGGAATGAACACAACTTACTCTAAAACTCAAAGGACTGAACTCAGCCCACTTTGCACACCAGAAAAGATTATTTACAACTGGTCAGAATTTGAAAAACAGTTTATCGATGTCTCTCTGGAAGAGAATCAAGTGGATGCACAGCAGCAAGCAACACAGCACTGACAATCAGCTACACCCCGTGAGAAAAACAAACTGCAAACTAAAGGCAGTGAGTGAGAGATAAATTCTTCGAGACTTCGTTCAGGGGCTGTGATTGAAGTTGTTTTGAGCATATATTAACACACAGAAGGATGGGACCTCACGGAGGACACTCGTGGCTCTGAGAGTCTTCGTGAGCATGAGTCAGCAAATGCAGCCCTTCTACAATAACACTGCCTTGCCCTGATTCCATGGACCCAAAATCACCAAATGCAGATGACCCTTCCTACAGCGAACACATGCATGGGACAGCCGCAGGATGCAACCCCATTGGACAGGGAAAAAACATGAAAAGCCACCTCATCTTCTCATATCCTGGTGCTCGGGTTCAAGCTTCCAGCGCTTTCCTGAAAATATCCCCACTTGGGGAAGTCAGCACTTTCAAAACCCTCTTTCTTATAGCTTGGAATTCGTTCCATGGATGAACTGCAATGGGGAAGAATAAGACACGATGCCTATATGTTTGGACAGGCACTTGGCGCTCTAATTTCCAATGCTGATCTAGAATTGACCCAAATCTAAGCTTGCTCTCAGAAGGAGAATAGGGCTTGAAAATTTCCTGCTGCTTTGTGACCAGTTCCGAAAGTGGGAAGTTGAGCAGGGCATCTCAGGGAGCCTATAATTCATGGCCCTGCAGGATGGGCAAAGACACCTAATGTGGAAAAATGACTTGGGTTGAACCACGGAAAATAACTTGAGAGCAAGGCAGAATTGCAGAAATGGGATTTGAAGAGGGAGATGGCTCTCGCCTGGTAAGGAGCTAGAATGCGGCAGTACTTCTTCAACCATGCCTTTGTCGAAAAAGGGGTGTATGCCTTTATCCTGAATATATTCAGGATAAAGGCATAGACCGTTTTGGGTCAACCAGGCAGGGGCTCGGTGCAAATCAACACTACATAGTGCTATCACTTCCCATCCAAACAAAGGGTCATCTACGAAAAGTGTAAAGACCAGAAATGCAGGGTAGCGTGGAGGTAAACCGTACCCACATTTTGTGGAATGTGGGATGTCAAATTGAAATCAGCACTCTTGCGAACTCTATGCTGTATTCGAAAGTAATGTAAGAAACAAAGCTATAGCGCATCAGACACTTCCACTCAAGGACGTATATTTTCAGGAAACCAAAGATCCTCAGGACACAGGCAACCCAACGTTGACTTCTGCTCTCTTTACAAAAGCCTCGACTAGGATACAATCTAAATTTCCTTGGACGGAAAACGTGGATGAAGAATATGTGATTCTTATCTACAATGATATATTAGTGAGCCAGGAAATGAGTGAAATAACGTCCCTTGCCACCACCGGAGTGTTCTTAGTTACACTCATTCTCAGCGAATTTAGTCACATAGAAAATAGTGGTTTATCAAAGAGATGAGGTACAGGTGGAATATAAAATTGCATCCCGTGAACGAAATGGCAGACGACAGAAAGAATTACAGATTTAGCAAACACACTTATGCCTGTAGGAGCGCAAAGGTCCCTTGAGGTGAGTAAAAGCCAGGTGTTTTCAATGAGCACAGATACTATTCTATATAGACCAAAGAGGGAATGAACACAACTTACTCTAAAACTCAAAGGACTGAACTCAGCCCACTTTGCACACCAGAAAAGATTATTTACAACTGGTCAGAATTTGAAAAACAGTTTATCGATGTCTCTCTGGAAGAGAATCAAGTGGAGGCACAGCAGCAAGCAACACAGCACTGACAATCAGCTACACCCCGTGAGAAAAACAAACTGCAAAATAAAGGCAGTGAGTGAGAGATAAATTCTTCGAGACTTCGTTCAGGGGCTGTGATTGAAGTTGTTTTGAGCATATATTAACACACAGAAGGATGGGACCTCAGGGAGGACACTCGTGGCTCTGAGAGTCTTCGTGAGCATGAGTCAGCAAATGCAGCCCTTCTAGAATAACACTGCCTTGCCCTGATTCCATGGCCCCGAAATCACCAAATGCAGACGGCCCTTCCTACAGCGAACACATGCATGGGACAGCCGCAGGATGCTACGCCATTGGACAGGGAAAAAACATGAAAAGCCACCTCATCTTCTCATATCCTGGTGCTCGGGTTCAAGCTTCCAGCCGCTTTCCTGAAAACATCCCCACTTGGGGAAGTCAGCACTTTCAAAACCCTCTTTCTTATAGCTTGGAATTCGTTCCATGGATGAACTGCAATGGGGAAGAATAAGACACGATGCCTATATATTTGGACAGGCACTTGGTGCTCTAATTTCCAATGCTGATCTAGAATTGACCCAAATCTAAGCTTGCTCTCAGAAGGAGAATAGGGCTTGAAAATTTCCTGCTGCTTTGTGACCAGTTCCGAAAGTGGGAAGTTGAGCACGGCATCTCAGGGAGCCTATAATTCATGGCCCTGCAGGATGGGCAAAGACACCTAATGTGGAAAAATGACATGGGTTGAACCACGGAAAATAACTTGAGAGCAAGGCAGAATTGCAGAAATGGGATTTCAAGAGGGAGATGGGTCTCGCCTGGTAAGGAGCTAGAATGCGGCACTACTTCTTCAACCATGCCTTTGTCGAAAAAGGGGTGTATGCCTTTATTCTGAATATATTCAGGATAAAGGCATAGACCGTTTTGGGGCAACCAGGAAGGGGCTCGGTGCCAATCAACACTACATAGTGCTATCACTTCCCATCCAAGCAAAGGGTCATCTACGAAAAGTGTAAAGACCAGAAATGCAGGGTAGCGTCGAGGTAAACCGTACCCACATTTTGTGGAATGTGGGATGGCAAATTGAAATCAGCACTCTGGCGAACTCTATGCTGTATTCAAAGTAATGTAAGAAACAAAGCTATAGCGCATCGGACACTTCCACTCAAGGACGTATATTTTCAGGAAAACCAAAGATCCTCAGGACACAGGCAACCCAACGTTTACTTCTGCTCTCTTTACAAAAGCCTCGACTAGGATACAATCTAAATTTCCTTGGACGGAAAACGTGGATGAAGAATATGTGATTCTTATCTACAATGATATATTAGTGAGCCAGGAAATGAGTGAAATAACGTCCCTTGCCACCACCGGAGTGTTCTTAGTTACACTCATTCTCAGCGAATTTAGTCACATAGAAAATAGTGGTTTATCAAAGAGATGAGGTACAGGTGGAATATAAAATTGCATCCCATGAACAAAATGGCAGACGACAGAAAGAATTACAGATTTAGCAAACACACTTATGCCTGTAGGAGCGCAAAGGTCCCTTGAGGTGAGTAAAAGCCAGGTGTTTTCAATGAGCACAGATACTATTCTATATAGACCAAAGAGGGAATGAACACAACTTACTCTAAAACTCAAAGGACTGAACTCAGCCCACTTTGCACACCAGAAAAGATTATTTACAACTGGTCAGAATTTGAAAAACAGTTTATCGATGTCTCTCTGGAAGAGAATCAAGTGGATGCACAGCAGCAAGCAACACAGCACTGACAATCAGCTACACCCCGTGAGAAAAACAAACTGCAAACTAAAGGCAGTGAGTGAGAGATAAATTCTTCGAGACTTCGTTCAGGGGCTGTGATTGAAGTTGTTTTGAGCATATATTAACACACAGAAGGATGGGACCTCAGGGAGGACACTCGTGGCTCTGAGAGTCTTCATGAGCATGAGTCAGCAAATGCAGCCCTTCTAGAATAACACTGCCTTGCCCTGATTCCATGGACCCAAAATCACCAAATGCAGATGACCCTTCCTACAGCGAACACATGCATGGGACAGCCGCAGGATGCTACCCCATTGGACAGGGAAAAAACATGAAAAGCCACCTCATCTTCTCATATCCTGGTGCTCGGGTTCAAGCTTCCAGCCGCTTTCCTGAAAATATCCCCACTTGGGGAAGTCAGCACTTTCAAAACCCTCTTTCTTATAGCTTGGAATTCGTTCCATGGATGAACTGCAATGGGGAAGAATAAAACACGATGCCTATATGTTTGGACAGGCACCTGGCGCTCTAATTTCCAATGCTGATCTAGAATTGACCCAAATCTAAGCTTGCTCTCAGAAGGAGAATAGGGCTTGAAAATTTCCTGCTGCTTTGTGACCAGTTCCGAAAGTGGGAAGTTGAGCAGGGCATCTCAGGGAGCCTATAATTCATGGCCCTGCAGGATGGGCAAAGACACCTAATGTGGAAAAATGACTTGGGTTGAACCACGGAAAATAACTTGAGAGCAAGGCAGAATTGCAGAAATGGGATTTCAAGAGGGAGATGGGTCTCGCCTGGTAAGGAGCTAGAATGCGGCAGTACTTCTTCAACCATGCCTTTGTCGAAAAAGGGGTGTATGCCTTTATCCTGAATATATTCAGGATAAAGGCATAGACCGTTTTGGGTCAACCAGGCAGGGGCTCGGTGCAAATCAACACTACATAGTGCTATCACTTCCCATCCAAACAAAGGGTCATCTACGAAAAGTGTAAAGACCAGAAATGCAGGGTAGCGTCGAGGTAAACCGTACCCACATTTTGTGGAATGTGGGATGGCAAATTGAAATCAGCACTCTGGCGAACTCTATGCTGTATTCAAAGTAATGTAAGAAACAAAGCTATAGCGCATCGGACACTTCCACTCAAGGACGTATATTTTCAGGAAAACCAAAGATCCTCAGGACACAGGCAACCCAACGTTTACTTCTGCTCTCTTTACAAAAGCCTCGACTAGGATACAATCTAAATTTCCTTGGACGGAAAACGTGGATGAAGAATATGTGATTCTTATCTACAATGATATATTAGTGAGCCAGGAAATGAGTGAAATAACGTCCCTTGCCACCACCGGAGTGTTCTTAGTTACACTCATTCTCAGCGAATTTAGTCACATAGAAAATAGTGGTTTATCAAAGAGATGAGGTACAGGTGGAATATAAAATTGCATCCCATGAACAAAATGGCAGACGACAGAAAGAATTACAGATTTAGCAAACACACTTATCCCTGTAGGAGTGCAAAGGTCCCTCGAGGTGAGTAAAAGCCAGGTGTTTTCAATGAGCACAGATACTATTCTATATAGACCAAAGAGGGAATGAACACAACTTACTCTAAAACTCAAAGGACTGAACTCAGCCCACTTTGCACACCAGAAAAGATTATTTACAACTGGTCAGAATTTGAAAAACAATTTATCGATGTCTCTCTGGAAGAGGATCAAGTGGATGCACAGCAGCAAGCAACACAGCCCTGACAATCAGCTACACCCCGTGAGAAAAACAAACTGCAATCTAAAGGCAGTGAGTGAGAGATAAATTCTTCGAGACTTCGTTCAGGGGCTGTGATTGAAGTTGTTTTGAGCATATATTAACACACAGAAGGATGGGACCTCAGGGAGGACACTCGTGGCTCTGAGAGTCTTCGTGAGCATGAGTCAGCAAATGCAGCCCTTCTAGAATAACACTGCCTTGCCCTGATTCCATGGCCCCGAAATCACCAAATGCAGACGGCCCTTCCTACAGCGAACACATGCATGGGACAGCCGCAGGATGCTACGCCATTGGACAGGGAAAAAACATGAAAAGCCACCTCATCTTCTCATATCCTGGTGCTCGGGTTCAAGCTTCCAGCCGCTTTCCTGAAAACATCCCCACTTGGGGAAGTCAGCACTTTCAAAACCCTCTTTCTTATAGCTTGGAATTCGTTCCATGGATGAACTGCAATGGGGAAGAATAAGACCCGATGCCTATATATTTGGACAGGCACTTGGTGCTCTAATTTCCAATGCTGATCTAGAATTGACCCTAATCTAAGCTTGCTCTCAGAAGGAGAATAGGGCTTGAAAATTTCCTGCTGCTTTGTGACCAGTTCCGAAAGTGGGAAGTTGAGCAGGGCATCTCAGGGAGCCTATAATTCATGGCCCTGCAGGATGGGCAAAGACACCTAATGTGGAAAAATGACTTGGGTTGAACCACGGAAAATAACTTGAGAGCAAGGCAGAATTGCAGAAATGGGATTTCAAGAGGGAGATGGGTCTCGCCTGGTAAGGAGCTAGAATGCGGCACTACTTCTTCAACCATGCCTTTGTCGAAAAAGGGGTGTATGCCTTTATCCTGAATATATTCAGGATAAAGGCATAGACCGTTTTGGGGCAACCAGGAAGGGGCTCGGTGCAAATCAACACTACATAGTGCTATCACTTCCCATCCAAACAAAGGGTCATCTACGAAAAGTGTAAAGACCAGAAATGCAGGGTAGCGTCGAGGTAAACCGTACCCACATTTTGTGGAATGTGGGATGTCAAATTGAAATCAGCACTCTGGCGAACTCTATGCTGTATTCAAAGTAATGTAAGAAACAAAGCTATAGCGCATCGGACACTTCCACTCAAGGACGTATATTTTCAGGAAAACCAAAGATCCTCAGGACACAGGCAACCCAACGTTTACTTCTGCTCTCTTTACAAAAGCCTCGACTAGGATACAATCTAAATTTCCTTGGACGGAAAACGTGGATGAAGAATATGTGATTCTTATCTACAATGATATATTAGTGAGCCAGGAAATGAGTGAAATAACGTCCCTTGCCACCACCCGAGTGTTCTTAGTTACACTCATTCTCAGCGAATTTAGTCACATAGAAAATAGTGGTTTATCAAAGAGATGAGGTACAGGTGGAATATAAAATTGCATCCCATGAACGAAATGACAGATGACAGAAAGAATTACAGATTTAGCAAACACACTTATGCCTGTAGGAGCGCAAAGGTCCCTTGAGGTGAGTAAAAGCCAGGTGTTTTCAATGAGCACAGATACTATTCTATATAGACCAAAGAGGGAATGAACACAACTTACTCTAAAACTCAAAGGACTGAACTCAGCCCACTTTGCACACCAGAAAAGATTATTTACAACTGGTCAGAATTTGAAAAACAGTTTATCGATGTCTCTCTGGAAGAGAATCAAGTGGAGGCACAGCAGCAAGCAACACAGCACTGACAATCAGCTACACCCCGTGAGAAAAACAAACTGCAAAATAAAGGCAGTGAGTGAGAGATAAATTCTTCGAGACTTCGTTCAGGGGCTGTGATTGAAGTTGTTTTGAGCATATATTAACACACAGAAGGATGGGACCTCAGGGAGGACACTCGTGGCTCTGAGAGTCTTCGTGAGCATGAGTCAGCAAATGCAGCCCTTCTAGAATAACACTGCCTTGCCCTGATTCCATGGCCCCAAAATCACCAAATGCAGACGACCCTTCCTACAGCGAACACATGCATGGGAGCGCCGCAGGATGCTACCCCATTGGACAGGGAAAAAACATGAAAAGCCACCTCATCTTCTCATATCCCGGTGCTCGGGTTCAAGCTTCCAGCCGCTTTCCTGAAAATATCCCCACTTGGGGAAGTCAGCACTTTCAAAACCCTCTTTCTTATAGCTTGGAATTCGTTCCATGGATGAACTGCAATGGGGAAGAGTAAGACACGATGCCTATATATTTGGACAGGCACTTCGCGCTCTAATTTCCAATGCTGATCTAGAATTGTCCCAAATGTAAGTTGCTCTCAGAAGGAGAATAGGGCTTGAAAATTTCCTGCTGCTTTGTGACCAGTTCCGAAAGTGGGAAGTTGAGCAGGGCATCTCAGGGAGCCTATAATTCATGGCCCTGCAGGATGGGCAAAGACACCTAATGTGGAAAAATGACTTGGGTTGAACCACAGAAAATAACTTGAGAGCAAGGCAGAATTGCAGAAATGGGATTTCAAGAGGGAGATGGGTCTCGCCTGGTAAGGAGCAAGAATGTGGCAGTACTTCTTCAACCATGCCTTTGTCGAAAAAGGGGTGTATGCCTTTATCCTGAATATATTCAGGATAAAGGCATAGACCGTTTTGGGGCAACCAGGCAGTGGCTCGGTGCAAATCAACACTACATAGTGCTATCACTTCCCATCCAAAAAAGGGTCATCTATGAAAAGTGTAAAGACCAGAAATGCAGGGTAGCGTGGAGGTAAACCGTACCCACATTTTGTGGAATGTGGGATGTCAAATTGAAATCAGCACTCTTGCGAACTCTATGCTGTATTCGAAAGTAATGTAAGAAACAAAGCTATAGCGCATCGGACACTTCCACTCAAGGACGTATATTTTCAGGAAAACTAAAGATCCCCAGGACACAGGCAACCCAACGTTTACTTCTGCTCTATTTACAAAGGCCTCGACTAGGATACAATCTAAATTTCCTTGGACGGAAAACGTGGATGAAGAATATGTGATTCTTATCTACAATGATATATTAGTGAGCCAGGAAATGAGTGAAATAACGTCCCTTGCCACCACCGGAGTGTTCTTAGTTAGACTCATTCTCAGCGAATTTAGTCACATAGAAAATAGTGGTTTATCAAAGAGATGAGGTACATGTGGAATATAAAATTGCATCCCATGAACGAAATGGCAGACGACAGAAAGAATTACAGATTTAGCAAACACACTTATGCCTGTAGGAGTGCAAAGGTCCCTCGAGGTGAGTAAAAGCCAGGTGTTTTCAATGAGCACAGATACTATTCTATATAGACCAAAGAGGGAATGAACACAACTTACTCTAAAACTCAAAGGGCTGAACTCAGCCCACTTTGCACACCAGAAGAGATTATTTACAACTGGTCAGAATTTGAAAAACAATTTATCGATGTCTCTCTGGAAGAGGATCAAGTGGATGCACAGCAGCAAGCAACATAGCCCTGACAATCAGCTACACCGCGTGAGAAAAACAAACTGCAATCTAAAGGCAGTGAGTGAGAGATAAATTCTTCAAGACTTCGTTCAGGGGCTGTGATTGAAGTTGTTTTGAGCATATATTAACACACAGAAGGATGGGACCTCAGGGAGGACACTCGTGGCTCTGAGAGTCTTCGTGAGCATGAGTCAGCAAATGCAGCCCTTCTAGAATAACACTGCCTTGCCCTGATTCCATGGCCCCGAAATCACCAAATGCAGACGGACCTTCCTACAGCGAACACATGCATGGGACAGCCGCAGGATGCTATGCCATTGGACAGGGAAAAAACATGAAAAGCCACCTCATCTTCTCATATCCTGGTGCTCGGGTTCAAGCTTCCAGCCGCTTTCCTGAAAACATCCCCACTTGGGGAAGTCAGCACTTTCAAAACCCTCTTTCTTATAGCTTGGAATTCGTTCCATGGATGAACTGCAATGGGGAAGAATAAGACACGATGCCTATATATTTGGACAGGCACTTGGTGCTCTAATTTCCAATGCTGATCTAGAATTGACCCAAATCTAAGCTTGCTCTCAGAAGGAGAATAGGGCTTGAAAATTTCCTGCTGCTTTGTGACCAGTTCCGAAAGTGGGAAGTTGAGCAGGGCATCTCAGGGAGCCTATAATTCATGGCCCTGCAGGATGGGCAAAGACACCTAATGTGGAAAAATGACTTGGGTTGAACCACGGAAAATAACTTGAGAGCAAGGCAGAATTGCAGAAATGGGATTTCAAGAGGGAGATGGGTCTCGCCTGGTAAGGAGCTAGAATGCGGCACTACTTCTTCAACCATGCCTTTGTCGAAAAAGGGGTGTATGCCTTTATCCTGAATATATTCAGGATAAAGGCATAGACCGTTTTGGGGCAACCAGGAAGGGGCTCGGTGCAAATCAACACTACATAGTGCTATCACTTCCCATCCAAACAAAGGGTCATCTACGAAAAGTGTAAAGACCAGAAATGCAGGGTAGCGTCGAGGTAAACCGTACCCACATTTTGTGGAATGTGGGATGGCAAATTGAAATCAGCACTCTGGCGAACTCTATGCTGTATTCAAAGTAATGTAAGAAACAAAGCTATAGCGCATCGGACACTTCCACTCAAGGACGTATATTTTCAGGAAAACCAAAGATCCTCAGGACACAGGCAACCCAACGTTTACTTCTGCTCTCTTTACAAAAGCCTCGACTAGGATACAATCTAAATTTCCTTGGACGGAAAACGTGGATGAAGAATATGTGATTCTTATCTACAATGATATATTAATGAGCCAGGAAATGAGTGAAATAACGTCCCTTGCCACCACCGGAGTGTTCTTAGTTACACTCATTCTCAGCGAATTTAGTCACATAGAAAATAGTGGTTTATCAAAGAGATGAGGTACAGGTGGAATATAAAATTGCATCCCATGAACGAAATGGCAGACGACAGAAAGAATTACAGATTTAGCAAACACACTTATGCCTGTAGGAGCGCAAAGGTCCCTTGAGGTGAGTAAAAGCCAGGTGTTTTCAATGAGCACAGATACTATTCTATATAGACCAAAGAGGGAATGAACACAACTTACTCTAAAACTCAAAGGACTGAACTCAGCCCACTTTGCACACCAGAAAAGATTATTTACAACAGGTCAGAATTTGAAAAACAATTTATCGATGTCTCTCTGGAAGAGAATCAAGTGGATGCACAGCAGCAAGCAACACAGCACTGACAATCAGCTACACCCCGTGAGAAAAACAAACTGCAAACTAAAGGCAGTGAGTGAGAGATAAATTCTTTGAGACTTCGTTCAGGGGCTGTGATTGAAGTTGTTTTGAGCATATATTAACACACAGAAGGATGGGACCTCAGGGAGGACACTCGTGGCTCTGAGAGTCTTCATGAGCATGAGTCAGCAAATGCAGCCCTTCTAGAATAACACTGCCTTGCCCTGATTCCATGGACCCAAAATCACCAAATGCAGATGACCCTTCCTACAGCGAACACATGCATGGGACAGCCGCAGGATGCTACCCCATTGGACAGGGAAAAAACATGAAAAGCCACCTCATCTTCTCATATCCTGGTGCTCGGGTTCAAGCTTCCAGCCGCTTTCCTGAAAATATCCCCACTTGGGGAAGTCAGCACTTTCAAAACCCTCTTTCTTATAGCTTGGAATTCGTTCCATGGATGAACTGCAATGGGGAAGAATAAGACACGATGCCTATATGTTTGGACAGGCACCTGGCGCTCTAATTTCCAATGCTGATCTAGAATTGACCCAAATCTAAGCTTGCTCTCAGAAGGAGAATAGGGCTTGAAAATTTCCTGCTGCTTTGTGACCAGTTCCGAAAGTGGGAAGTTGAGCAGGGCATCTCAGGGAGCCTATAATTCATGGCCCTGCAGGATGGGCAAAGACACCTAATGTGGAAAAATGACTTGGGTTGAACCACGGAAAATAACTTGAGAGCAAGGCAGAATTGCAGAAATGGGATTTCAAGAGGGAGATGGGTCTCGCCTGGTAAGGAGCTAGAATGCGGCAGTACTTCTTCAACCATGCCTTTGTCGAAAAAGGGGTGTATGCCTTTATCCTGAATATATTCAGGATAAAGGCATAGACCGTTTTGGGGCAACCAGGCAGGGGCTCGGTGCAAATCAACACTACATGGTGCTATCACTTCCCATCCAAACAAAGGGTCATCTACGAAAAGTGTAAAGACCAGAAATGCAGGGTAGCGTGGAGGTAAACCGTACCCACATTTTGTGGAATGTGGGATGTCAAATTGAAATCAGCACTCTGGCGAACTCTATGCTGTATTCGAAAGTAATGTAAGAAACAAAGCTATAGCGCATCGGACACTTCCACTCAAGGACGTATATTTTCAGGAAAACTAAAGATCCCCAGGACACAGGCAACACAACATTTACTTCTGCTCTCTTTACAAAAGCCTCGACTAGGATACAATCTAAATTTCCTTGGACGGAAAAGGTGGATGAAGAATATGTGATTCTTATCTACAATGATATATTAGTGAGCCAGGAAATGAGTGAAATAACGTCCCTTGCCACCACCGGAGTGTTCTTAGTTACACTCATTCTCAGCGAATTTAGTCACATAGAAAATAGTGGTTTATCAAAGAGATGAGGTACAGGTGGAATATAAAATTGCATCCCATGAACGAAATGACAGATGACAGAAAGAATTACAGATTTAGCAAACACACTTATGCCTGTAGGAGCGCAAAGGTCCCTTGAGGTGAGTAAAAGCCAGGTGTTTTCAATGAGCACAGATACTATTCTATATAGACCAAAGAGGGAATGAACACAACTTACTCTAAAACTCAAAGGACTGAACTCAGCCCACTTTGCACACCAGAAAAGATTATTTACAACTGGTCAGAATTTGAAAAACAATTTATCGATGTCTCTCTGGAAGAGAATCAAGTGGAGGCACATCAGCAAGCAACACAGCACTGACAATCAGCTACACCCCGTGAGAAAAACAAACTGCAAAATAAAGGCAGTGAGTGAGAGATAAATTCTTCGAGACTTCGTTCAGCGGCTGTGATTGAAGTTGTTTTGAGCATATATTAACACACAGAAGGATGGGACCTCAGGGAGGACACTCGTGGCTCTGAGACTCTTCGTGAGCATGAGTCAGCAAATGCAGCCCTTCTAGAATAACACTGCCTTGCCCTGATTCCATGGCCCCAAAATCACCAAATGCAGACGACCCTTCCTACAGCGAACACATGCATGGGAGCGCCGCAGGATGCTACCCTATTGGACAGGGAAAAAACATGAAAAGCCACCTCATCTTCTCATATCCTGGTGCTCGGGTTCAAGCTTCCAGCCGCTTTCCTGAAAATATCCCCACTTGGGGAAGTCAGCACTTTCAAAACCCTCTTTCTTATAGCTTGGAATTCGTTCCATGGATGAACTGCAATGGGGAAGAATAAGACACGATGCCTATATATTTGGAGAGGCACTTGGTGCTCTAATTTCCAATGCTGACCTAGAATTGACCCAAATCTAAGCTTGCTCTCAGAAGGAGAATAGGGCTTGAAAATTTCCTGCTGCTTTGTGACCAGTTCCGAAAGTGGGAAGTTGAGCAGGGCATCTCAGGGAGCCTATAATTCATGGCCCTGCAGGATGGGCAAAGACACCTAATGTGGAAAAATGACTTGGGTTGAACCACGGAAAATAACTTGAGAGCAAGGCAGAATTGCAGAAATGGGATTTCAAGAGGGAGATGGGTCTCGCCTGGTAAGGAGCTAGAATGCGGAGGTACTTCTTCAACCATGCCTTTGTCGAAAAAGGGGTGTATGCCTTTATCCTGAATATATTCAGGATAAAGGCATAGACCGTTTTGGGGCAACCAGGCAGGGGCTCGGTGCAAATCAACACTACATAGTGCTATCATTTCCCATCCAAAAAAGCGTCATCTATGAAAAGTGTAAAGACCAGAAATGCAGGGTAGCGTGGAGGTAAACCGTACCCACATTTTGTGGAATGTGGGATGTCAAATTGAAATCAGCACTCTTGCGAACTCTATGCTGTATTCGAAAGTAATGTAAGAAACAAAGCTATAGCGCATCGGACACTTCCACTCAAGGACGTATATTTTCAGGAAAACTAAAGATCCCCAGGACACAGGCAACCCAACGTTTACTTCTGCTCTATTTACAAAGGCCTCGACTAGGATACAATCTAAATTTCCTTGGACGGAAAACGTGGATGAAGAATATGTGATTCTTATCTACAATGATATATTAGTGAGCCAGGAAATGAGTGAAATAACGTCCCTTGCCACCACCGGAGTGTTCTTAGTTAGACTCATTCTCAGCGAATTTAGTCACATAGAAAATAGTGGTTTATCAAAGAGATGAGGTACATGTGGAATATAAAATTGCATCCCATGAACGAAATGGCAGACGACAGAAAGAATTACAGATTTAGCAAACACACTTATGCCTGTAGGAGTGCAAAGTTCCCTCGAGGTGAGTAAAAGCCAGGTGTTTTCAATGAGCACAGATACTATTCTATATAGACCAAAGAGGGAATGAACACAACTTACTCTAAAACTCAAAGGACTGAACTCAGCCCACTTTGCACACCAGAAAAGATTATTTACAACAGGTCAGAATTTGAAAAACAATTTATCGATGTCTCTCTGGAAGAGAATCAAGTGGATGCACAGCAGCAAGCAACACAGCACTGACAATCAGCTACACCCCGTGAGAAAAACAAACTGCAAACTAAAGGCAGTGAGTGAGAGATAAATTCTTTGAGACTTCGTTCAGGGGCTGTGATTGAAGTTGTTTTGAGCATATATTAACACACAGAAGGATGGGACCTCAGGGAGGACACTCGTGGCTCTGAGAGTCTTCGTGAGCATGAGTCAGCAAATGCAGCCCTTCTAGAATAACACTGCCTTGCCCTGATTCCATGGACCCAAAATCACCAAATGCAGATGACCCTTCCTACAGCGAACACATGCATGGGACAGCCGCAGGATGCTACCCCATTGGACAGGGAAAAAACATGAAAAGCCACCTCATCTTCTCATATCCTGGTGCTCGGGTTCAAGCTTCCAGCCGCTTTCCTGAAAATATCCCCACTTGGGGAAGTCAGCACTTTCAAAACCCTCTTTCTTATAGCTTGGAATTCGTTCCATGGATGAACTGCAATGGGGAAGAATAAGACACGATGCCTATATGTTTGGACAGGCACCTGGCGCTCTAATTTCCAATGCTGATCTAGAATTGACCCAAATCTAAGCTTGCTCTCAGAAGGAGAATAGGGCTTGAAAATTTCCTGCTGCTTTGTGACCAGTTCCGAAAGTGGGAAGTTGAGCAGGGCATCTCAGGGAGCCTATAATTCATGGCCCTGCAGGATGGGCAAAGACACCTAATGTGGAAAAATGACTTGGTTTGAACCACGGAAAATAACTTGAGAGCAAGGCAGAATTGCAGAAATGGGATTTCAAGAGGGAGATGGGTCTCGCCTGGTAAGGAGCTAGAATGCGGCAGTACTTCTTCAACCATGCCTTTGTCGAAAAAGGGGTGTATGCCTTTATCCTGAATATATTCAGGATAAAGGCATAGACCGTTTTGGGGCAACCAGGCAGGGGCTCGGTGCAAATCAACACTACATAGTGCTATCACTTCCCATCCAAACAAAGGGTCATCTACGAAAAGTGTAAAGACCAGAAATGCAGGGTAGCGTGGAGGTAAACCGTACCCACATTTTGTGGAATGTGGGATGTCAAATTGAAATCAGCACTCTGGCGAACTCTATGCTGTATTCGAAAGTAATGTAAGAAACAAAGCTATAGCGCATCGGACACTTCCACTCAAGGACGTATATTTTCAGGAAAACTAAAGATCCCCAGGACACAGGCAACCCAACGTTTACTTCTGCTCTATTTACAAAGGCCTCGACTAGGATACAATCTAAATTTCCTTGGACGGAAAACGTGGATGAAGAATATGTGATTCTTATCTACAATGATATATTAGTGAGCCAGGAAATGAGTGAAATAACGTCCCTTGCCACCACCGGAGTGTTCTTAGTTAGACTCATTCTCAGCGAATTTAGTCACATAGAAAATAGTGGTTTATCAAAGAGATGAGGTACATGTGGAATATAAAATTGCATCCCATGAACGAAATGGCAGACGACAGAAAGAATTACAGATTTAGCAAACACACTTATGCCTGTAGGAGTGCAAAGGTCCCTCGAGGTGAGTAACAGCCAGGTGTTTTCAATGAGCACAGATACTATTCTATATAGACCAAAGAGGGAATGAACACAACTTACTCTAAAACTCAAAGGACTGAACTCAGCCCACTTTGCACACCAGAAAAGATTATTTACAACTGGTCAGAATTTGAAAAACAATTTATCGATGTCTCTCTGGAAGAGAATCAAGTGGAGGCACATCAGCAAGCAACACAGCACTGACAATCAGCTACACCCCGTGAGAAAAACAAACTGCAAAATAAAGGCAGTGAGTGAGAGATAAATTCTTCGAGACTTCGTTCAGCGGCTGTGATTGAAGTTGTTTTGAGCATATATTAACACACAGAAGGATGGGACCTCAGGGAGGACACTCGTGGCTCTGAGAGTCTTCGTGAGCATGAGTCAGCAAATGCAGCCCTTCTAGAATAACACTGCCTTGCCCTGATTCCATGGCCCCAAAATCACCAAATGCAGACGACCCTTCCTACAGCGAACACATGCATGGGAGCGCCGCAGGATGCTACCCCATTGGACAGGGAAAAAACATGAAAAGCCACCTCATCTTCTCATATCCTGGTGCTCGGGTTCAAGCTTCCAGCCGCTTTCCTGAAAATATCCCCACTTGGGGAAGTCAGCACTTTCAAAACCCTCTTTCTTATAGCTTGGAATTCGTTCCATGGATGAACTGCAATGGGGAAGAATAAGACACGATGCCTATATATTTGGAGAGGCACTTGGTGCTCTAATTTCCAATGCTGACCTAGAATTGACCCAAATCTAAGCTTGCTCTCAGAAGGAGAATAGGGCTTGAAAATTTCCTGCTGCTTTGTGACCAGTTCCGAAAGTGGGAAGTTGAGCAGGGCATCTCAGGGAGCCTATAATTCATGGCCCTGCAGGATGGGCAAAGACACCTAATGTGGAAAAATGACTTGGGTTGAACCATGGAAAATAACTTGAGAGCAAGGCAGAATTGCAGAAATGGGATTTCAAGACGGAGATGGGTCTCGCCTGGTAAGGAGCTAGAATGCGGAGGTACTTCTTCAACCATGCCTTTGTCGAAAAAGGGGTGTATGCCTTTATCCTGAATATATTCAGGATAAAGGCATAGACCGTTTTGGGGCAACCAGGCAGTGGCTCGGTGCAAATCAACACTACATAGTGCTATCATTTCCCATCCAAAAAAGGGTCATCTATGAAAAGTGTAAAGACCAGAAATGCAGGGTAGCGTGGAGGTAAACCGTACCCACATTTTGTGGAATGTGGGATGTCAAATTGAAATCAGCACTCTTGCGAACTCTATGCTGTATTCGAAAGTAATGTAAGAAACAAAGCTATAGCGCATCGGACACTTCCACTCAAGGACGTATATTTTCAGGAAAACTAAAGATCCCCAGGACACAGGCAACCCAACGTTTACTTCTGCTCTATTTACAAAGGCCTCGACTAGGATACAATCTAAATTTCCTTGGACGGAAAACGTGGATGAAGAATATGTGATTCTTATCTACAATGATATATTAGTGAGCCAGGAAATGAGTGAAATAACGTCCCTTGCCACCACCGGAGTGTTCTTAGTTAGACTCATTCTCAGCGAATTTAGTCACATAGAAAATAGTGGTTTATCAAAGAGATGAGGTACATGTGGAATATAAAATTGCATCCCATGAAGGAAATGGCAGACGACAGAAAGAATTACAGATTTAGCAAACACACTTATCCCTGTAGGAGTGCAAAGGTCCCTCGAGGTGAGTAAAAGCCAGGTGTTTTCAATGAGCACAGATACTATTCTATATAGACCAAAGAGGGAATGAACACAACTTACTCTAAAACTCAAAGGACTGAACTCAGCCCACTTTGCACACCAGAAAAGATTATTTACAACTGGTCAGAATTTGAAAAACAATTTATCGATGTCTCTCTGGAAGAGGATCAAGTGGATGCACAGCAGCAAGCAACACAGCACTGACAATCAGCTACACCCCGTGAGAAAAACAAACTGCAATCTAAAGGCAGTGAGTGAGAGATAAATTCTTCGAGACTTCGTTCAGGGGCTGTGATTGAAGTTGTTTTGAGCATATATTAACACACAGAAGGATGGGACCTCAGGGAGGACACTCGTGGCTCTGAGAGTCTTCGTGAGCATGAGTCAGCAAATGCAGCCCTTCTAGAATAACACTGCCTTGCCCTGATTCCATGGCCCCGAAATCACCAAATGCAGACGGCCCTTCCTACAGCGAACACATGCATGGGACAGCCGCAGGATGCTACGCCATTGGACAGGGAAAAAACATGAAAAGCCACCTCATCTTCTCATATCCTGGTGCTCGGGTTCAAGCTTCCAGCCGCTTTCCTGAAAATATCCCCACTTGGGGAAGTCAGCACTTTCAAAACCCTCTTTCTTATAGCTTGGAATTCGTTCCATGGATGAACTGCAATGGGGAAGAGTAAGACACGATGCCTATATATTTGGACAGGCACTTGGCGCTCTAATTTCCAATGCTGATCTAGAATTGTCCCAAATGTAAGTTGCTCTCAGAAGGAGAATAGGGCTTGAAAATTTCCTGCTGCTTTGTGACCAGTGCCGAAAGTGGGAAGTTGAGCAGGGCATCTCAGGGAGCCTATAATTCATGGCCCTGCAGGATGGGCAAAGACACCTAATGTGGAAAAATGACTTGGGTTGAACCACAGAAAATAACTTGAGAGCAAGGCAGAACTGCAGAAATGGGATTTCAAGAGGGAGATGGGTATCGCCTGGTAAGGAGCAAGAATGTGGCAGTACTTCTTCAACCATGCCTTTGTCGAAAAAGGGGTGTATGCCTTTATCCTGAATATATTCAGGATAAAGGCATAGACCGTTTTGGGGCAACCAGGCAGTGGCTCGGTGCAAATCAACACTACATAGTGCTATCACTTCCCATCCAAAAAAGGGTCATCTATGAAAAGTGTAAAGACCAGAAATGCAGGGTAGCGTGGAGGTAAACCGTACCCACATTTTGTGGAATGTGGGATGTCAAATTGAAATCAGCACTCTTGCGAACTCTATGCTGTATTCGAAAGTAATGTAAGAAACAAAGCTATAGCGCATCGGACACTTCCACTCAAGGACGTATATTTTCAGGAAAACTAAAGATCCCCAGGACACAGGCAACCCAACGTTTACTCCTGCTCTATTTACAAAGGCCTCGACTAGGATACAATCTAAATTTCCTTGGACGGAAAACGTGGATGAAGAATATGTGATTCTTATCTACAATGATATATTAGTGAGCCAGGAAATGAGTGAAATAACGTCCCTTGCCACCACCGGAGTGTTCTTAGTTAGACTCATTCTCAGCGAATTTAGTCACATAGAAAATAGTGGTTTATCAAAGAGATGAGGTACATGTGGAATATAAAATTGCATCCCATGAACGAAATGGCAGACGACAGAAAGAATTACAGATTTAGCAAACACACTTATGCCTGTAGGAGTGCAAAGGTCCCTCGAGGTGAGTAAAAGCCAGGTGTTTTCAATGAGCACAGATACTATTCTATATAGACCAAAGAGGGAATGAACACAACTTACTCTAAAACTCAAAGGACTGAACTCAGCCCACTTTGCACACCAGAAAAGATTATTTACAACTGGTCAGAATTTGAAAAACAATTTATCGATGTCTCTCTGGAAGAGGATCAAGTGGATGCACAGCAGCAAGCAACACAGCACTGACAATCAGCTACACCCCGTGAGAAAAACAAACTGCAATCTAAAGGCAGTGAGTGAGAGATAAATTCTTCGAGACTTCGTTCAGGGGCTGTGATTGAAGTTGTTTTGAGCATATATTAACACACAGAAGGATGGGACCTCAGGGAGGACACTCGTGGCTCTGAGAGTCTTCGTGAGCATGAGTCAGCAAATGCAGCCCTTCTAGAATAACACTGCCTTGCCCTGATTCCATGGCCCCGAAATCACCAAATGCAGACGGCCCTTCCTACAGCGAACACATGCATGGGACAGCCGCAGGATGCTACGCCATTGGACAGGGAAAAAACATGAAAAGCCACCTCATCTTCTCATATCCTGGTGCTCGGGTTCAAGCTTCCAGCCGCTTTCCTGAAAATATCCCCACTTGGGGAAGTCAGCACTTTCAAAACCCTCTTTCTTATAGCTTGGAATTCGTTCCATGGATGAACTGCAATGGGGAAGAATAAGACACGATGCCTATATGTTTGGACAGGCACCTGGCGCTCTAATTTCCAATGCTGATCTAGAATTGACCCAAATCTAAGCTTGCTCTCAGAAGGAGAATAGGGCTTGAAAATTTCCTGCTGCTTTGTGACCAGTTCCGAAAGTGGGAAGTTGAGCAGGGCATCTCAGGGAGCCTATAATTCATAGCCCTGCAGGATGGGCAAAGACACCTAATGTGGAAAAATGACTTGGGTTGAACCACGGAAAATAACTTGAGAGCAAGGCAGAATTGCAGAAATGGGATTTCAAGAGGGAGATGGGTCTCGCCTGGTAAGGAGCTAGAATGCGGAGGTACTTCTTCAACCATGCCTTTGTCGAAAAAGGGGTGTATGCCTTTATCCTGAATATATTCAGGATAAAGGCATAGACCGTTTTGGGTCAACCAGGCAGGGGCTCGGTGCAAATCAACACTACATAGTGCTATCACTTCCCATCCAAACAAAGGGTCATCTACGAAAAGTGTAAAGACCAGAAATGCAGGGTAGCGTCAAGGTAAACCGTACCCACATTTTGTGGAATGTGGGATGGCAAATTGAAATCAGCACTCTGGCGAACTCTATGCTGTATTCAAAGTAATGTAAGAAACAAAGCTATAGCGCATCGGACACTTCCACTCAAGGACGTATATTTTCAGGAAAACCAAAGATCCTCAGGACACAGGCAACCCAACGTTTACTTCTGCTCTCTTTACAAAAGCCTCGACTAGGATACAATCTAAATTTCCTTGGACGGAAAACGTGGATGAAGAATATGTGATTCTTATCTACAGTGATATATTAGTGAGCCAGGAAATGAGTGAAATAACGTCCCTTGCCACCACCCGAGTGTTCTTAGTTACACTCATTCTCAGCGAATTTAGTCACATAGAAAATAGTGGTTTATCAAAGAGATGAGGTACAGGTGGAATATAAAATTGCATCCCATGAACGTAATGACAGATGACAGAAAGAATTACAGATTTAGCAAACACACTTATGCCTGTAGGAGCGCAAAGGTCCCTTGAGGTGAGTAAAAGCCAGGTGTTTTCAATGAGCACAGATACTATTCTATATAGACCAAAGAGGGAATGAACACAACTTACTCTAAAACTCAAAGGACTGAACTCAGCCCACTTTGCACACCAGAAAAGATTATTTACAACAGGTCAGAATTTGAAAAACAGTTTATCGATGTCTCTCTGGAAGAGAATCAAGTGGATGCACAGCAGCAAGCAACACAGCACTGACAATCAGCTACACCCCGTGAGAAAAACAAACTGCAAAATAAAGGCAGTGAGTGAGAGATAAATTCTTTGAGACTTCGTTCAGGGGCTGTGATTGAAGTTGTTTTGAGCATATATTAACACACAGAAGGATGGGACCTCAGGGAGGACACTCGTGGCTCTGAGAGTTTTCGTGAGCATGAGTCAGCAAATGCAGCCCTTCTAGAATAACACTGCCTTGCCCTGATTCCATGGCCCCGAAATCACCAAATGCAGACGACCCTTCCTACAGCGAACACATGCATGGGACAGCCGCAGGATGCTACGCCATTGGACAGGGAAAAAACATGAAAAGCCACCTCATCTTCTCATATCCTGGTGCTCGGGTTCAAGCTTCCAGCCTCTTTCCTGAAAATATCCCCACTTGGGGAAGTCAGCACTTTCAAAACCCTTTTTCTTATAGCTTGGAATTCGTTCCATGGTTGAACTGCAATGGGGAAGAATAAGACACGATGCCTATATATTTGGACAGGCACTTGGTGCTCTAATTTCCAATGCTGATCTAGAATTGACCCAAATCTAAGCTTGCTCTCAGAAGGAGAATAGGGCTTGAAAATTTCCTGCTGCTTTGTGACCAGTTCCGAAAGTGGGAAGTTGAGCAGGGCATCTCAGGGAGCCTATAATTCATGGCCCTGCAGGATGGGCAAAGACACCTAATGTGGAAAAATGACTTGGTTTGAACCACGGAAAATAACTTGAGAGCAAGGCAGAATTGCAGAAATGGGATTTCAAGAGGGAGATGGGTCTCGCCTGGTAAGGAGCTAGAATGCGGCAGTACTTCTTCAACCATGCCTTTGTCGAAAAAGGGGTGTATGCCTTTATCCTGAATATATTCAGGATAAAGGCATAGACCGTTTTGGGGCAACCAGGCAGGGGCTCGGTGCAAATCAACACTACGTAGTGCTATCACTTCCCATCCAAAAAAGGGTCATCTATGAAAAGTGTAAAGACCAGAAATGCAGGGTAGCGTGGAGGTAAACCGTACCCACGTTTTGTGGAATGTGGGATGTCAAATTGAAATCAGCACTCTGGCGAAATCTATGCTGTATTCGACAGTAATGTAAGAAACAAAGCTATAGCGCATCGGACACTTCCACTCAAGGACGTATATTTTCAGGAAAACTAAAGATCCCCAGGACACAGGCAACACAACGTTTACTTCTGCTCTCTTTACAAAAGCCTCGACTAGGATACAATCTAAATTTCCTTGGACGGAAAAGGTGGATGAAGAATATGTGATTCTTATCTACAATGATATATTAGTGAGCCAGGAAATGAGTGAAATAACGTCCCTTGCCACCACCCGAGTGTTCTTAGTTACACTCATTCTCAGCGAATTTAGTCACATAGAAAATAGTGGTTTATCAAAGAGATGAGGTACAGGTGGAATATAAAATTGCATCCCATGAACGAAATGACAGATGACAGAAAGAATTACAGATTTAGCAAACACACTTATGCCTGTAGGAGAGCAAAGGTCCCTTGAGCTGAGTAAAAGCCAGGTGTTTTCAATGAGCACAGATACTATTCTATATAGACCAAAGAGGGAATGAACACAACTTACTCTAAAACTCAAAGGACTGAACTCAGCCCACTTTGCACACCAGAAAAGATTATTTACAACTGGTCAGAATTTGAAAAACAGTTTATCGATGTCTCTCTGGAAGAGAATCAAGTGGAGGCACAGCATCAAGCAACACAGCACTGACAATCAGCTACACCCCGTGAGAAAAACAAACTGCAAAATAAAGGCAGTGAGTGAGAGATAAATTCTTCGAGACTTCGTTCAGCGGCTGTGATTGAAGTTGTTTTGAGCATATATTAACACACAGAAGGATGGGACCTCAGGGAGGACACTCGTGGCTCTGAGAGTCTTCGTGAGCATGAGTCAGCAAATGCAGCCCTTCTAGAATAACACTGCCTTGCCCTGATTCCATGGCCCCAAAATCACCAAATGCAGAGGACCCTTCCTACAGCGAACACATTCATGGGAGCGCCGCAGGATGCTACCCCATTGGACAGGGAAAAAACATGAAAAGCCACCTCATCTTCTCATATCCTGGTGCTCGGGTTCAAGCTTCCAGCCGCTTTCCTGAAAATATCCCCACTTGGGGAAGTCAGCACTTTCAAAACCCTCTTTCTTATAGCTTGGAATTCGTTCCATGGATGAACTGCAATGGGGAAGAATAAGACACGATGCCTATATATTTGGAGAGGCACTTGGTGCTCTAATTTCCAATGCTGATCTAGAATTGACCCAAATCTAAGCTTGCTCTCAGAAGGAGAATAGGGCTTGAAAATTTCCTGCTGCTTTGTGACCAGTTCCGAAAGTGGGAAGTTGAGCAGGGCATCTCAGGGAGCCTATAATTCATGGCCCTGCAGGATGGGCAAAGACACCTAATGTGGAAAAATGACTTGGGTTGAACCACGGAAAATAACTTGAGAGCAAGGCAGAATTGCAGAAATGGGATTTCAAGAGGGAGATGGGTCTCGCCTGGTAAGGAGCTAGAATGCGGCAGTACTTCTTCAACCATGCCTTTGTCGAAAAAGGGGTGTATGCCTTTATCCTGAATATATTCAGGATAAAGGCATAGACCGTTTTGGGGCAACCAGGAAGGGGCTCGGTGCAAATCAACACTACGTAGTGCTATCACTTCCCATCCAAAAAAGGGTCATCTATGAAAAGTGTAAAGACAAGAAATGCAGGGTAGCGTGGAGGTAAACCGTACCCACGTTTTGTGGAATGTGGGATGTCAAATTGAAATCAGCACTCTGGCGAACTCTATGCTGTATTCGAAAGTAATGTAAGAAACAAAGCTATAGCGCATCGGACACTTCCACTCAAGGACGTATATTTTCAGGAAAACTAAAGATCCCCAGGACACAGGCAACACAACGTTTACTTCTGCTCTCTTTACAAAAGCCTCGACTAGGATACAATCTAAATTTCCTTGGACGGAAAAGGTGGATGAAGAATATGTGATTCTTATCTACAATGATATATTAGTGAGCCAGGAAATGAGTGAAATAACGTCCCTTGCCACCACCGGAGTGTTCTTAGTTACACTCATTCTCAGCGAATTTAGTCACATAGAAAATAGTGGTTTATGAAAGAGATGAGGTACAGGTGGAATATAAAATTGCATCCCATGAACGAAATGACAGATGACAGAAAGAATTACAGATTTAGCAAACACACTTATGCCTGTAGGAGAGCAAAGGTCCCTTGAGGTGAGTAAAAGCCAGGTGTTTTCAATGAGCACAGATACTATTCTATATAGACCAAAGAGGGAATGAACACAACTTACTCTAAAACTCAAAGGACTGAACTCAGCCCACTTTGCACACCAGAAAAGATTATTTACAACTGGTCAGAATTTGAAAAACAGTTTATCGATGTCTCTCTGGAAGAGAATCAAGTGGAGGCACAGCAGCAAGCAACACAGCACTGACAATCAGCTACACCCCGTGAGAAAAACAAACTGCAAAATAAAGGCAGTGAGTGAGAGATAAATTCTTCGAGACTTCGTTCAGCGGCTGTGATTGAAGTTGTTTTGAGCATATATTAACACACAGAAGGATGGGACCTCAGGGAGGACACTCGTGGCTCTGAGAGTCTTCGTGAGCATGAGTCAGCAAATGCAGCCCTTCTAGAATAACACTGCCTTGCCCTGATTCCATGGCCCCAAAATCACCAAATGCAGACGACCCTTCCTACAGCGAACACATTCATGGGAGCGCCGCAGGATGCTACCCCATTGGACAGGGAGAAAACATGAAAAGCCACCTCATCTTCTCATATCCTGGTGCTCGGGTTCAAGCTTCCAGCCGCTTTCCTGAAAATATCCCCACTTGGGGAAGTCAGCACTTTCAAAACCCTCTTTCTTATAGCTTGGAATTCGTTCCATGGATGAACTGCAATGGGGAAGAATAAGACACGATGCCTATATATTTGGAGAGGCACTTGGTGCTCTAATTTCCAATGCTGATCTAGAATTGACCCAAATCTAAGCTTGCTCTCATAAGGAGAATAGGGCTTGAAAATTTCCTGCTGCTTTGTGACCAGTTCCGAAAGTGGGAAGTTGAGCAGGGCATCTCAGGGAGCCTATAATTCATGGCCCTGCAGGATGGGCAAAGACACCTAATGTGGAAAAATGACTTGGGTTGAACCACGGAAAATAACTTGAGAGCAAGGCAGAATTGCAGAAATGGGATTTCAAGAGGGAGATGGGTCTCGCCTGGTAAGGAGCTAGAATGCGGAGGTACTTCTTCAACCATGCCTTTGTCGAAAAAGGGGTGTATGCCTTTATCCTGAATATATTCAGGATAAAGGCATAGACCGTTTTGGGGCAACCAGGCAGTGGCTCGGTGCAAATCAACACTACATAGTGCTATCACTTCCCATCCAAAAAAGGGTCATCTATGAAAAGTGTAAAGACCAGAAATGCAGGGTAGCGTGGAGGTAAACCGTACCCACATTTTGTGGAATGTGGGATGTCAAATTGAAATCAGCACTCTTGCGAACTCTATGCTGTATTCGAAAGTAATGTAAGAAACAAAGCTATAGCGCATCGGACACTTCCACTCAAGGACGTATATTTTCAGGAAAACTAAAGATCCCCAGGACACAGGCAACCCAACGTTTACTTCTGCTCTATTTACAAAGGCCTCGCCTAGGATACAATCTAAATTTCCTTGGACGGAAAACGTGGATGAAGAATATGTGATTCTTATCTACAATGATATATTAGTGAGCCAGGAAATGAGTGAAATAACGTCCCTTGCCACCACCGGAGTGTTCTTAGTTACACTCATTCTCAGCGAATTTAGTCACATAGAAAATAGTGGTTTATCAAAGAGATGAGGTACAGGTGGAATATAAAATTGCATCCCGTGAACGAAATGGCAGGCGACAGAAAGAATTACAGATTTAGCAAACACACTTATGCCTGTAGGAGCGCAAAGGTCCCTTGAGGTGAGTAAAAGCCAGGTGTTTTAAATGAGCACAGATACTATTCTATATAGACCAAAGAGGGAATGAACACAACTTACTCTAAAACTCAAAGGACTGAACTCAGCCCACTTTGCACACCAGAAAAGATTATTTACAACTGGTCAGAATTTGAAAAACAGTTTATCGATGTCTCTCTGGAAGAGAATCAAGTGGATGCACAGCAGCAAGCAACACAGCACTGACAATCAGCTACACCCCGTGAGAAAAACAAACTGCAAACTAAAGGCAGTGAGTGAGAGATAAATTCTTCGAGACTTCGTTCAGGGGCTGTGATTGAAGTTGTTTTGAGCATATATTAACACACAGAAGGATGGGACCTCAGGGAGGACACTCGTGGCTCTGAGAGTCTTCGTGAGCATGAGTCAGCAAATGCAGCCCTTCTAGAATAACACTGCCTTGCCCTGATTCCATGGCCCCAAAATCACCAAATGCAGACGACCCTTCCTACAGCGAACACATTCATGGGAGCGCCGCAGGATGCTACCCCATTGGACAGGGAAAAAACATGAAAAGCCACCTCATCTTCTCATATCCTGGTGCTCGGGTTCAAGCTTCCAGCCACTTTCCTGAAAATATCCCCACTTGGGGAAGTCAGCACTTTCAAAACCCTCTTTCTTATAGCTTGGAATTCGTTCCATGGATGAACTGCAATGGGGAAGAATAAGACACGATGCCTATATATTTGGAGAGGCACTTGGTGCTCTAATTTCCAATGCTGATCTAGAATTGACCCAAATCTAAGCTTGCTCTCATAAGGAGAATAGGGCTTGAAAATTTCCTGCTGCTTTGTGACCAGTTCCGAAAGTGGGAAGTTGAGCAGGGCATCTCAGGGAGCCTATAATTCATGGCCCTGCAGGATGGGCAAAGACACCTAATGTGGAAAAATGACTTGGGTTGAACCACGGAAAATAACTTGAGAGCAAGGCAGAATTGCAGAAATGGGATTTCAAGAGGGAGATGGGTCTCGCCTGGTAAGGAGCTAGAATGCGGAGGTACTTCTTCAACCATGCCTTTGTCGAAAAAGGGGTGTATGCCTTTATCCTGAATATATTCAGGATAAAGGCATAGACCGTTTTGGGGCAACCAGGCAGTGGCTCGGTGCAAATCAACACTACATAGTGCTATCACTTCCCATCCAAAAAAGGGTCATCTATGAAAAGTGTAAAGACCAGAAATGCAGGGTAGCGTGGAGGTAAACCGTACCCACATTTTGTGGAATGTGGGATGTCAAATTGAAATCAGCACTCTTGCGAACTCTATGCTGTATTCGAAAGTAATGTAAGAAACAAAGCTATAGCGCATCGGACACTTCCACTCAAGGACGTATATTTTCAGGAAAACTAAAGATCCCCAGGACACAGGCAACCCAACGTTTACTTCTGCTCTATTTACAAAGGCCTCGCCTAGGATACAATCTAAATTTCCTTGGACGGAAAACGTGGATGAAGAATATGTGATTCTTATCTACAATGATATATTAGTGAGCCAGGAAATGAGTGAAATAACGTCCCTTGCCACCACCGGAGTGTTCTTAGTTACACTCATTCTCAGCGAATTTAGTCACATAGAAAATAGTGGTTTATCAAAGAGATGAGGTACAGGTGGAATATAAAATTGCATCCCGTGAACGAAATGGCAGGCGACAGAAAGAATTACAGATTTAGCAAACACACTTATGCCTGTAGGAGCGCAAAGGTCCCTTGAGGTGAGTAAAAGCCAGGTGTTTTAAATGAGCACAGATACTATTCTATATAGACCAAAGAGGGAATGAACACAACTTACTCTAAAACTCAAAGGACTGAACTCAGCCCACTTTGCACACCAGAAAAGATTATTTACAACTGGTCAGAATTTGAAAAACAGTTTATCGATGTCTCTCTGGAAGAGAATCAAGTGGATGCACAGCAGCAAGCAACACAGCACTGACAATCAGCTACACCCCGTGAGAAAAACAAACTGCAAACTAAAGGCAGTGAGTGAGAGATAAATTCTTCGAGACTTCGTTCAGCGGCTGTGATTGAAGTTGTTTTGAGCATATATTAACACACAGAAGGATGGGACCTCAGGGAGGACACTCGTGGCTCTGAGAGTCTTCGTGAGCATGAGTCAGCAAATGCAGCCCTTCTAGAATAACACTGCCTTGCCCTGATTCCATGGACCCAAAATCACCAAATGCAGATGACCCTTCCTACAGCGAACACATGCATGGGAAAGCCGCAGGATGCTACCCCATTGGACAGGGAAAAAACATGAAAAGCCACCTCATCTTCTCATATCCTGGTGCTCGGGTTCAAGCTTCCAGCCGCTTTCCTGAAAATATCCCCACTTGGGGAAGTCAGCACTTTCAAAACCCTCTTTCTTATAGCTTGGAATTCGTTCCATGGATGAACTGCAATGGGGAAAAATAAGACACGATGCCTATATGTTTGGACAGGCACCTGGCGCTCTAATTTCCAATGCTGATCTAGAATTGACCCAAATCTAAGCTTGCTCTCAGAAGGAGAATAGGGCTTGAAAATTTCCTGCTGCTTTGTGACCAGTTCCGAAAGTGGGAAGTTGAGCAGGGCATCTCAGGGAGCCTATAATTCATGGCCCTGCAGGATGGGCAAAGACACCTAATGTGGAAAAATGACTTGGGTTGAACCATGGAAAATAACTTGAGAGCAAGGCAGAATGGCAGAAATGGGATTTCAAGAGGGAGATGGGTCTCGCCTGGTAAGGAGCTAGAATGCGGCAGTACTTCTTCAACCATGCCTTTGTCGAAAAAGGGGTGTATGCCTTTATCCTGAATATATTCAGGATAAAGGCATAGACCGTTTTGGGGCAACCAGGCAGGGGCTCGGTGCAAATCAACACTACGTAGTGCTATCACTTCCCATCCAAAAAAGGGTCATCTATGAAAAGTGTAAAGACCAGAAATGCAGGGTAGTGTGGAGGTAAACCGTACCCACATTTTGTGGAATGTGGGATGTCAAATTGAAATCAGCACTCTTGCGAACTCTATGCTGTATTCGAAAGTAATGTAAGAAACAAAGCTATAGCGCATCGGACACTTCCACTCAAGGACGTATATTTTCAGGAAAACTAAAGATCCCCAGGACACAGGCAACACAACGTTTACTTCTGCTCTCTTTACAAAAGCCTCGACTAGGATACAATCTAAGTTTCCTTGGACGGAAAAGGTGGATGAAGAATATGTGATTCTTATCTACAATGATATATTAGTGAGCCAGGAAATGAGTGAAATAACGTCCCTTGCCACCACCGGAGTGTTCTTAGTTAGACTCATTCTCAGCGAATTTAGTCACATAGAAAATAGTGGTTTATCAAAGAGATGAGGTACAGGTGGAATATAAAATTGCATCCCATGAACGAAATGACAGATGACAGAAAGAATTACAGATTTAGCAAACACACTTATGCCTGTAGGAGCGCAAAGGTCCCTTGAGGTGAGTAAAAGCCAGGTGTTTTCAATGAGCACAGATACTATTCTATATAGACCAAAGAGGGAATGAACACAACTTACTCTAAAACTCAAAGGACTGAACTCAGCCCACTTTGCACACCAGAAAAGATTATTTACAACTGGTCAGAATTTGAAAAACAGTTTATCGATGTCTCTCTGGAAGAGAATCAAGTGGAGGCACAGCAGCAAGCAACACAGCACTGACAATCAGCTACACCCCGTGAGGAAAACAAACTGCAAAATAAAGGCAGTGAGTGAGAGATACATTCTTCGAGACTTCGTTCAGCGGCTGTGATTGAAGTTGTTTTGAGCATATATTAACACACAGAAGGATGGGACCTCAGGGAGGACACTCGTGGCTCTGAGAGTCTTCGTGAGCATGAGTCAGCAAATGCAGCCCTTCTAGAATAACACTGCCTTGCCCTGATTCCATGGCCCCAAAATCACCAAATGCAGACGACCCTTCCTACAGCGAACACATGCATGGGAGCGCCGCAGGATGCTACCCCATTGGACAGGGAAAAAACATGAAAAGCCACCTCATCTTCTCATATCCTGGTGCTCGGGTTCAAGCTTCCAGCCGCTTTCCTGAAAATATCCCCACTTGGGGAAGTCAGCACTTTCAAAACCCTCTTTCTTATAGCTTGGAATTCGTTCCATGGATGAACTGCAATGGGGAAGAATAAGACACGATGCCTATATATTTGGAGAGGCACTTGGTGCTCTAATTTCCAATGCTGACCTAGAATTGACCCAAATCTAAGCTTGCTCTCAGAAGGAGAATAGGGCTTGAAAATTTCCTGCTGCTTTGTGACCAGTTCCGAAAGTGGGAAGTTGAGCAGGGCATCTCAGGGAGCCTATAATTCATGGCCCTGCAGGATGGGCAAAGACACCTAATGTGGAAAAATGACTTGGGTTGAACCACGGAAAATAACTTGAGAGCAAGGCAGAATTGCAGAAATGGGATTTCAAGAGGGAGATGGGTCTCGCCTGGTAAGGAGCTAGAATGCGGAGGTACTTCTTCAACCATGCCTTTGTCGAAAAAGGGGTGTATGCCTTTATCCTGAATATATTCAGGATAAAGGCATAGACCGTTTTGGGGCAACCAGGCAGTGGCTCGGTGCAAATCAACACTACATAGTGCTCTCATTTCCCATCCAAAAAAGGGTCATCTATGAAAAGTGTAAAGACCAGAAATGCAGGGTAGCGTGGAGGTAAACCGTACCCACATTTTGTGGAATGTGGTATGTCAAATTGAAATCAGCACTCTTGCGAACTCTATGCTGTATTCGAAAGTAATGTAAGAAACAAAGCTATAGCGCATCGGACACTTCCACTCAAGGACGTATATTTTCAGGAAAACTAAAGATCCCCAGGACACAGGCAACCCAACGTTTACTTCTGCTCTATTTACAAAGGCCTCGACTAGGATACAATCTAAATTTCCTTGGAGGGAAAACGTGGATGAAGAATATGTGATTCTTATCTACAATGATATATTAGTGAGCCAGGAAATGAGTGAAATAACGTCCCTTGCCACCACCGGAGTGTTCTTAGTTAGACTCATTCTCAGCGAATTTAGTCACCTAGAAAATAGTGGTTTATCAAAGAGATGAGGTACATGTGGAATATAAAATTGCATCCCATGAACGAAATGGCAGACGACAGAAAGAATTACAGATTTAGCAAACACACTTATGCCTGTAGGAGTGCAAAGGTCCCTCGAGGTGAGTAAAAGCCAGGTGTTTTCAATGAGCACAGATACTATTCTATATAGACCAAAGAGGGAATGAACACAACTTACTCTAAAACTCAAAGGACTGAACTCAGCCCACTTTGCACACCAGAAAAGATTATTTACAACTGGTCAGAATTTGAAAAACAGTTTATCGATGTCTCTCTGGAAGAGGATCAAGTGGATGCACAGCAGCAAGCAACACAGCACTGACAATCAGCTACACCCCGTGAGAAAAACAAACTGCAATCTAACGGCAGTGAGTGAGAGATAAATTCTTCGAGACTTCGTTCAGGGGCTGTGATTGAAGTTGTTTTGAGCATATATTAACACACAGAAGGATGGGACCTCAGGGAGGACACTCGTGGCTCTGAGAGTCTTCGTGAGCATGAGTCAGCAAATGCAGACCTTCTAGAATAACACTGCCTTGCCCTGATTCCATGGCCCCGAAATCACCAAATGCAGACGGCCCTTCCTACAGCGAACACATGCATGGGACAGCCGCAGGATGCTACGCCATTGGACAGGGAAAAAACATGAAAAGCCACCTCATCTTCTCATATCCTGGTGCTCGGGTTCAAGCTTCCAGCCGCTTTCCTGAAAACATCCCCACTTGGGGAAGTCAGCACTTTCAAAACCCTCTTTCTTATAGCTTGGAATTCGTTCCATGGATGAACTGCAATGGGGAAGAATAAGACACGATGCCTATATATTTGGACAGGCACTTGGTGCTCTAATTTCCAATGCTGATCTAGAATTGACCCAAATCTAAGCTTGCTCTCAGAAGGAGAATAGGGCTTGAAAATTTCCTGCTGCTTTGTGACCAGTTCCGAAAGTGGGAAGTTGAGCAGGGCATCTCAGGGAGCCTATAATTCATGGCCCTGCAGGATGGGCAAAGACACCTAATGTGGAAAAATGACTTGGGTTGAACCACGGAAAATAACTTGAGAGCAAGGCAGAATTGCAGAAATGGGATTTCAAGAGGGAGATGGGTCTCGCCTGGTAAGGAGCTAGAATGCGGCACTACTTCTTCAACCATGCCTTTGTCGAAAAAGGGGTGTATGCCTTTATCCTGAATATATTCAGGATAAAGGCATAGACCGTTTTGGGTCAACCAGGAAGGGGCTCGGTGCAAATTAACACTACATAGTGCTATCACTTCCCATCCAAACAAAGGGTCATCTACGAAAAGTGTAAAGACCAGAAATGCAGGGTAGCGTCGAGGTAAACCGTACCCACATTTTGTGGAATGTGGGATGGCAAATTGAAATCAGCACTCTGGCGAACTCTATGCTGTATTCAAAGTAATGTAAGAAACAAAGCTATAGCGCATCGGACACTTCCACTCAAGGACGTATATTTTCAGGAAAACCAAAGATCCTCAGGACACAGGCAACCCAACATTTACTTCTGCTCTCTTTACAAAAGCCTCGACTAGGATACAATCTAAATTTCCTTGGACGGAAAACGTGGATGAAGAATATGTGATTCTTATCTACAATGATATATTAGTGAGCCAGGAAATGAGTGAAATAACGTCCCTTGCCACCACCCGAGTGTTCTTAGTTACACTCATTCTCAGCGAATTTAGTCACATAGAAAATAGTGGTTTATCAAAGAGATGAGGTACAGGTGGAATATAAAATTGCATCCCATGGACGAAATGGCAGACGACAGAAAGAATTACAGATTTAGCAAACACACTTATGCCTGTAGGAGCGCAAACTTCCCTTGAGGTGAGTAAAGGCCAGGTGTTTTCAATGAGCACAGATACTATTCTATATAGACCAAAGAGGGAATGAACACAACTTACTCTAAAACTCAAAGGACTGAACTCAGCCCACTTTGCACACCAGAAAAGATTATTTACAACTGGTCAGAATTTGAAAAACAGTTTATCGATGTCTCTCTGGAAGAGAATCAAGTGGATGCACAGCAGCAAGCAACACAGCACTGACAATCAGATACACCCCGTGAGAAAAACAAACTGCAAAATAAAGGCAGTGAGTGAGAGATAAATTCTTTGAGACTTCGTTCAGGGGCTGTGATTGAAGTTGTTATGAGCATATATTAACACACAGAAGGATGGGACCTCAGGGAGGACACTCGTGGCTCTGAGAGTTTTCGTGAGCATGAGTCAGCAAATGCAGCCCTTCTAGAATAACACTGCCTTGCCCTGATTCCATGGCCCCGAAATCACCAAATGCAGACGACCCTTCCTACAGCGAACACATGCATGGGACAGCCGCAGGATGCTACGCCATTGGACAGGGAAAAAACATGAAAAGCCACCTCATCTTCTCATATCCTGGTGCTCGGGTTCAAGCTTCCAGCCTCTTTCCTGATAATATCCCCACTTGGGGAAGTCAGCACTTTCAAAACCCTCTTTCTTATAGATTGGAATTCGTTCCATGGATGAACTGCAATGGGGAAGAATAAGACACGATGCCTATATATTTGGACAGGCACTTGGCGCTCTAATTTCCAATGCTGATCTAGAATTGACCCAAATCTAAGCTTGCTCTCAGAAGGAGAATAGGGCTTGAAAATTTCCTGCTGCTTTGTGACCAGTTCCGAAATTGGGAATTTGAGCAGGGCATCTGAGGGAGCCTATAATTCATGGCCCTGCAGGATGGGCAAAGACACCTAATGTGGAAAAATGACTTCGGTTGAACCACGGAAAATAACTTGAGAGCAAGGCAGAATTGCAGAAATGGGATTTCAAGAGGGAGATGGGTCTCGCCTGGTAAGGAGCTAGAATGCGGCAGTACTTCTTCAACCATGAGTTTGTTGAAAAAGGGGTGTATGCCTTTATCCTGAATATATTCAGGATAAAGGCATAGACCGTTTTGGGGCAACCAGGCAGGGGCTCGGTGCAAATCAACACTACATAGAGCTATCACATCCCATCCAAAAAAAGGTCATCTACGAAAAGAGTAAAGACCAGAAATGCAGGGTAGTGTGGAGGTAAACCGTACCCACATTTTGTGGAATGTGGGATGTCAAATTGAAATCAGCACTCTGGCGAACTCTATGCTGTATTCGAAAGTAATGTAAGAAACAAAGCTAAAGCGCATAGGACACTTCCACTCAAGGACGTATATTTTCAGGAAAAGTAAAGATGCCCAGGACACAGGCAACCCAACGTTTACTTCTGCTCTCTTTACAAAAGCCTCGACTAGGATACAATCTAAATTTCCTTGGACGGAAAACGTGGATGAAGAATATGTGAGTCTTATCTACAATGATATATTAGTGAGCCAGGAAATGAGTGAAATAACGTCCCTTGCCACCACCGGAGTGTTCTTAGTAACACTCATTCTCAGCGAATTTAGTCACATAGAAAATAGTGGTTTATCAAAGAGATGAGGTACAGGTGGAATATAAAATTGCATCCCATGAACGAAATGACAGATGACAGAAAGAATTACAGATTTAGCAAACACACCTATGCCTGTAGGAGCGCAAAGGTCCCTTGAGGTGAGTAAAAGCCAGGTGTTTTCAATGAGCACAGATACTATTCTATATAGACCAAAGAGGGAATGAACACAACTTACTCTAAAACTCAAAGGACTGAACTCAGCCCACTTTGCACACCAGAAAAGATTATTTACAACTGGTCAGAATTTGAAAAACAGTTTATCGATGTCTCTCTGGAAGAGAATCAAGTGGATGCACAGCAGCAAGCAACACAGCACTGACAATCAGCTACACCCCGTGAGAAAAACAAACTGCAAAATAAAGGCAGTGAGTGAGAGATAAATTCTTCGAGACTTCGTTCAGGGGCTGTGATTGAAGTTGTTTTGAGCAAATATTAACACACAGAAGGATGGGACCTCAGGGAGGACACTCGTGGCTCTGAGAGTCTTCGTGAGCATGAGTCAGCAAATGCAGCCCTTCTAGAATAACACTGCCTTGCCCTGATTCCATGGCCCCGAAATCACCAAATGCAGACGACCCTTCCTACAGCGAACACATGCATGGGACAGCCGCAGGATGCTACCCCATTGGACAGGGAAAAAACATGAAAAGCCACCTCATCTTCTCATATCCTGGTGCTCGGGTTCAAGATTCCAGCCGCTTTCATGAAAACATCCCCACTTGGGGAATTCAGCACTTTCAAAACCCTCTTTCTTATAGCTTGGAATTCGTTTCATGGATGAACTGCAATGGGGAAGAATAAGACACGATGCCTATATATTTGGACAGGCACTTGGTGCTCTAATTTCCAATGCTGATCTAGAATTGACCCAAATCTAAGCTTGCTCTCAGAAGGAGAATAGGGCTTGAAAATTTCCTGCTGCTTTGTGACCAGTTCCGAAAGTGGGAATTTGAGCAGGGCATCTCAGGGAGCCTATAATTCATGGCCCTGCAGGATGGGCAAAGACACCTAATGTGGAAAAATGACTTGGGTTGAACCACGGAAAATAACTTGAGAGCAAGGCAGAATTGCAGAAATGGGATTTCAAGAGGGAGATGGGTCTCGCCTGGTAAGGAGCTAGAATGCGGCAGTACTTCTTCAACCATGCCTTTGTCGAAAAAGGGGTGTATGCCTTTATCCTGAATATATTCAGGATAAAGGCATAGACCGTTTTGGGTCAACCAGGCAGGGGCTCGGTGCAAATCAACACTACATAGTGCTATCACTTCCCATCCAAAGGGTCATCTACGAAAAGTGTAAAGACCAGAAATGCAGGGTAGCGTGGAGGTAAACCGAACCCACATTTTGTGGAATGTGGGATGGCAAATTGAAATCAGCACTCTGGCGAACTCTATGCTGTATTCGAAAGTAATGTAAGAAACAAAGCTATAGCGCATCAGACACTTCCACTCAAGGACGTATATTTTCAGGAAACCAAAGATCCTCAGGACACAGGCAACCCAACGTTGACTTCTGCTCTCTTTACAAAAGCCTCGACTAGGATACAATCTAAATTTCCTTGGACGGAAAATGTGGATGAAGAATATGTGATTCTTATCTACAATGATATATTAGTGAGCCAGGAAATGAGTGAAATAACGACCCTTGCCACCACCGGAGTGTTCTTAGTTACACTCATTCTCAGCGAATTTAGTCACATAGAAAATAGTGGTTTATCAAAGAGATGAGGTACAGGTGGAATATAAAATTGCATCCCGTGAACGAAATGGCAGATGACAGAAAGAATTACAGATTTAGCAAACACACGTATGCCTGTAGGAGCGCAAAGGTCCCTTGAGGTGAGTAAAAGCCAGGTGTTTTCAATGAGCACAGATACTATTCTATATAGACCAAAGAGGGAATGAACACAACTTACTCTAAAACTCAAAAGACTGAACTCAGCCCACTTTGCACACCAGAAAAGATTATTTACAACTGGTCAGAATTTGAAAAACAGTTTATCGATGTCTCTCTGGAAGAGAATCAAGTGGATGCACAGCAGCAAGCAACACAGCACTGACAATCAGCTACACCCCGTGAGAAAAACAAACTGCAAACTAAAGGCAGTGAGTGAGAGATAAATTCTTCGAGACTTCGTTCAGGGGCTGTGATTGAAGTTGTTTTGAGCATATATTAACACACAGAAGGATGGGACCTCAGGGAGGACACTCGTGGCTCTGAGAGTCTTCGTGAGCATGAGTCAGCAAATGCAGCCCTTCTAGAATAACACTGCCTTGCCCTGATTCCATGGACCCGAAATCACCAAATGCAGACGACCCTTCCTACAGTGAACACATGCATGGGACAGCCGCAGGATGCTACACCATTGGACAGGGAAAAAACATGAAAAGCCACCTCATCTTCTCATATCCTGGTGCTCGGGTCAAAGCTTCCAGCCGCTTTCCTGAAAATATCCCCACTTGGGGAAGTCAGCACTTTCAAAACCCTCTTTCTTATAGCTTGGAATTCGTTCCATGGATGAACTGCAATGGGGAAGAATAAGACACGATGCCTATATGTTTGGACAGGCACTTGGCGCTCTAATTTCCAATGCTGATCTACAATTGACCCAAATCTAAGCTTGCTCTCAGAAGGAGAATAGGGCTTGAAAATTTCCTGCTGCTTTGTGACCAGTTCCGAAAGTGGGAAGTTGAGCAGGGCATCTCAGGGAGCCTATAATTCATGGCCCTGCAGGATGGGCAAAGACACGTAATGTGGAAAAATGACTTGGGTTGAACCACGGAAAATAACTTGAGAGCAAGGCAGAATTGCAGAAATGGGATTTCAAGAGGGAGATGGCTCTCGCCTGGTAAGGAGCTAGAATGCGGCAGTACTTCTTCAACCATACCTTTGTCGAAAAAGGGGTGTATGCCTTTATCCTGAATATATTCAGGATAAAGGCATAGACCGTTTTGGGGCAACCAGGCAGGGGCTCGGTGCAAATCAACACTACATAGTGCTATCACTTCCCATCCAAACAAAGGGTCATCTACGAAAAGTGTAAAGACCAGAAATGCAGGGTAGCGTGGAGGTAAACCGTACCCACATTTTGTGGAATGTGAGATGGCAAATTGAAATCTGCACTCTGGCGAACTCTATGCTGTATTCGAAAGTAATGTAAGAAACAAAGCTATAGTGCATCAGACACTTCCACTCAAGGACGTATATTTTCAGGAAACCAAAGATCCTCAGGACACAGGCAACCCAACGTTGACTTCTGCTCTCTTTACAAAAGCCTCGACTAGGATACAATCTAAATTTCCTTGGACGGAAAACGTGGATGAAGAATATGTGATTCTTATCTACAATGATATATTAGTGAGCCAGGAAATGAGTGAAATAACGTCCCTTGCCACCACCGGAGTGTTCTTAGTTACACTCATTCTCAGCGAATTTAGTCACATAGAAAATAGTGGTTTATCAAAGAGATGAGGTACAGGTGGAATATAAAATTGCATCCCGTGAACGAAATGGCAGACGACAGAAAGAATTACAGATTTAGCAAACACACTTATGCCTGTAGGAGCGCAAAGGTCCCTTGAGGTGAGTAAAAGCCAGGTGTTTTCAATGAGCACAGATACTATTCTATATAGACCAAAGAGGGAATGAACACAACTTACTCTAAAACTCAAAGGACTGAACTCAGCCCACTTTGCACACCAGAAAAGATTATTTACAACTGGTCAGAATTTGAAAAACAGTTTATCGATGTCTCTCTGGAAGAGAATCAAGTGGATGCACAGCAGCAAGCAACACAGCACTGACAATCAGCTACACCCCGTGAGAAAAACAAACTGCAAACTAAAGGCAGTGAGTGAGAGATAAATTCTTCGAGACTTCGTTCAGGGGCTGTGATTGAAGTTGTTTTGAGCATATATTAACACAGAGAAGGATGGGACCTCAGGGAGGACACTCGTGGCTCTGAGAGTCTTCGTGAGCATGAGTCAGCAAATGCAGCCCTTCTACAATAACACTGCCTTGCCCTGATTCCATGGACCCAAAATCACCAAATGCAGATGACCCTTCCTACAGCGAACACATGCATGGGACAGCCGCAGGATGCAACCCCATTGGACAGGGAAAAAACATGAAAAGCCACCTCATCTTCTCATATCCTGGTGCTCGGGTTCAAGCTTCCAGCCGCTTTCCTGAAAATATCCCCACTTGGGGAAGTCAGCACTTTCAAAACCCTCTTTCTTATAGCTTGGAATTCGTTCCATGGATGAACTGCAATGGGGAAGAATAAGACACGATGCCTATATGTTTCGACAGGCACTTGGCGCTCTAATTTCCAATGCTGATCTAGAATTGACCCAAATCTAAGCTTGCTCTCAGAAGGAGAATAGGGCTTGAAAATTTCCTGCTGCTTTGTGACCAGTTCCGAAAGTGGGAAGTTGAGCAGGGCATCTCAGGGAGCCTATAATTCATGGCCCTGCAGGATGGGCAAAGACACCTAATGTGGAAAAATGACTTGGGTTGAACCACGGAAAATAACTTGAGAGCAAGGCAGAATTGCAGAAATGGGATTTCAAGAGGGAGATGGCTCTCGCCTGGTAAGGAGCTAGAATGCGGCAGTACTTCTTCAACCATGCCTTTGTCGAAAAAGGGGTGTATGCCTTTATCCTGAATATATTCAGGATAAAGGCATAGACCGTTTTGGGTCAACCAGGCAGGGGCTCGGTGCAAATCAACACTACATAGTGCTATCACTTCCCATCCAAACAAAGGGTCATCTACGAAAAGTGTAAAGACCAGAAATGCAGGGTAGCGTGGAGGTAAACCGTACCCACATTTTGTGGAATGTGGGATGTCAAATTGAAATCAGCACTCTTGCGAACTCTATGCTGTATTCGAAAGTAATGTAAGAAACAAAGCTATAGCGCATCAGACACTTCCACTCAAGGACGTATATTTTCAGGAAACCAAAGATCCTCAGGACACAGGCAACCCAACGTTGACTTCTGCTCTCTTTACAAAAGCCTCGACTAGGATACAATCTAAATTTCCTTGGACGGAAAACGTGGATGAAGAATATGTGATTCTTATCTACAATGATATATTAGTGAGCCAGGAAATGAGTGAAATAACGTCCCTTGCCACCACCGGAGTGTTCTTAGTTACACTCATTCTCAGCGAATTTAGTCACATAGAAAATAGTGGTTTATCAAAGAGATGAGGTACAGGTGGAATATAAAATTGCATCCCGTGAACGAAATGGCAGACGACAGAAAGAATTACAGATTTAGCAAACACACTTATGCCTGTAGGAGCGCAAAGGTCCCTTGAGGTGAGTAAAAGCCAGGTGTTTTCAATGAGCACAGATACTATTCTATATAGACCAAAGAGGGAATGAACATAACTTACTCTAAAACTCAAAGGACTGAACTCAGCCCACTTTGCACACCAGAAAAGATTATTTACAACTGGTCAGAATTTGAAAAAGAGTTTATCAATGTCTCTCTGGAAGAGAATCAAGTGGATGCACAGCAGCAAGCAACACAGCACTGACAATCAGCTACACCCCGTGAGAAAAACAAACTGCAAACTAAAGGCAGTGAGTGAGAGATAAATTCTTCGAGACTTCGTTCAGGGGCTGTGATTGAAGTTGTTTTGAGCATATATTAACACACAGAAGGATGGGACCTCAGGGAGGACACTCGTGGCTCTGAGAGTCTTCGTGAGCATGAGTCAGCAAATGCAGCCCTTCTAGAATAACACTGCCTTGCCCTGATTCCATGGACCCGGAATCACCAAATGCAGATGACCCTTCCTACAGCGAACACATGCATGGGACAGCCGCAGGATGCTACCCCATTGGACAGGGAAAAAACATGAAAAGCCACCTCATCTTCTCATATCCTGGTGCTCGGGTTCAAGCTTCCAGCCGCTTTCCTGAAAATATCCCCACTTGGGGAAGTCAGCACTTTCAAAACCCTCTTTCTTATAGCTTGGAATTCGTTCCATGGATGAACTGCAATGGGGCAGAATAAGACACGATGCCTATATGTTTGGACAGGCACTTGGCGCTCTAATTTCCAATGCTGATCTAGAATTGACCCAAATCTAAGCTTGCTCTCAGAAGGAGAATAGGGCTTGAAAATTTCCTGCTGCTTTGTGACCAGTTCCGAAAGTGGGAAGTTGAGCAGGGCATCTCAGGGAGCCTATAATTCATGGCCCTGCAGGATGGGCAAAGACACCTAATGTGGAAAAATGACTTGGGTTGAACCACGGAAAATAACTTGAGAGCAAGGCAGAATTGCAGAAATGGGATTTCAAGAGGGAGATGGCTCTCGCCTGGTAAGGAGCTAGAATGCGGCAGTACTTCTTCAACCATACCTTTGTCGAAAAAGGGGTGTATGCCTTTATCCTGAATATATTCAGGATAAAGGCATAGACCGTTTTGGGGCAACCAGGCAGGGGCTCGGTGCAAATCAACACTACATAGTGCTATCACTTCCCATCCAAACAAAGGGTCATCTACGAAAAGTGTAAAGACCAGAAATGCAGGGTAGCGTGGAGGTAAACCGTACCCACATTTTGTGGAATGTGGGATGGCAAATTGAAATCTGCACTCTGGCGAACTCTATGCTGTATTCGAAAGTAATGTAAGAAACAAAGCTATAGCGCATCAGACACTTCCACTCAAGGACGTATATTTTCAGGAAACCAAAGATCCTCAGGACACAGGCAACCCAACGTTGACTTCTGCTCTCTTTACAAAAGCCTCGACTAGGATACAATCTAAATTTCCTTGGACGGAAAACGTGGATGAAGAATATGTGATTCTTATCTACAATGATATATTAGTGAGCCAGGAAATGAGTGAAATAACGTCCCTTGCCACCACCGGAGTGTTCTTAGTTACACTCATTCTCAGCGAATTTAGTCACATAGAAAATAGTGGTTTATCAAAGAGATGAGGTACAGGTGGAATATAAAATTGCATCCCGTGAACGAAATGGCAGACGACAGAAAGAATTACAGATTTAGCAAACACACTTATGCCTGTAGGAGCGCAAAGGTCCCTTGAGGTGAGTAAAAGCCAGGTGTTTTCAATGAGCACAGATACTATTCTATATAGACCAAAGAGGGAATGAACACAACTTACTCTAAAACTCAAAGGACTGAACTCAGCCCACTTTGCACACCAGAAAAGATTATTTACAACTGGTCAGAATTTGAAAAACAGTTTATCGATGTCTCTCTGGAAGAGAATCAAGTGGATGCACAGCAGCAAGCAACACAGCACTGACAATCAGCTACACCCCGTGAGAAAAACAAACTGCAAACTAAAGGCAGTGAGTGAGAGATAAATTCTTCGAGACTTCGTTCAGGGGCTGTGATTGAAGTTGTTTTGAGCATATATTAACACACAGAAGGATGGGACCTCACGGAGGACACTCGTGGCTCTGAGAGTCTTCGTGAGCATGAGTCAGCAAATGCAGCCCTTCTACAATAACACTGCCTTGCCCTGATTCCATGGACCCAAAATCACCAAATGCAGATGACCCTTCCTACAGCGAACACATGCATGGGACAGCCGCAGGATGCAACCCCATTGGACAGGGAAAAAACATGAAAAGCCACCTCATCTTCTCATATCCTGGTGCTCGGGTTCAAGCTTCCAGCGCTTTCCTGAAAATATCCCCACTTGGGGAAGTCAGCACTTTCAAAACCCTCTTTCTTATAGCTTGGAATTCGTTCCATGGATGAACTGCAATGGGGAAGAATAAGACACGATGCCTATATGTTTGGACAGGCACTTGGCGCTCTAATTTCCAATGCTGATCTAGAATTGACCCAAATCTAAGCTTGCTCTCAGAAGGAGAATAGGGCTTGAAAATTTCCTGCTGCTTTGTGACCAGTTCCGAAAGTGGGAAGTTGAGCAGGGCATCTCAGGGAGCCTATAATTCATGGCCCTGCAGGATGGGCAAAGACACCTAATGTGGAAAAATGACTTGGGTTGAACCACGGAAAATAACTTGAGAGCAAGGCAGAATTGCAGAAATGGGATTTGAAGAGGGAGATGGCTCTCGCCTGGTAAGGAGCTAGAATGCGGCAGTACTTCTTCAACCATGCCTTTGTCGAAAAAGGGGTGTATGCCTTTATCCTGAATATATTCAGGATAAAGGCATAGACCGTTTTGGGTCAACCAGGCAGGGGCTCGGTGCAAATCAACACTACATAGTGCTATCACTTCCCATCCAAACAAAGGGTCATCTACGAAAAGTGTAAAGACCAGAAATGCAGGGTAGCGTGGAGGTAAACCGTACCCACATTTTGTGGAATGTGGGATGTCAAATTGAAATCAGCACTCTTGCGAACTCTATGCTGTATTCGAAAGTAATGTAAGAAACAAAGCTATAGCGCATCAGACACTTCCACTCAAGGACGTATATTTTCAGGAAACCAAAGATCCTCAGGACACAGGCAACCCAACGTTGACTTCTGCTCTCTTTACAAAAGCCTCGACTAGGATACAATCTAAATTTCCTTGGACGGAAAACGTGGATGAAGAATATGTGATTCTTATCTACAATGATATATTAGTGAGCCAGGAAATGAGTGAAATAACGTCCCTTGCCACCACCGGAGTGTTCTTAGTTACACTCATTCTCAGCGAATTTAGTCACATAGAAAATAGTGGTTTATCAAAGAGATGAGGTACAGGTGGAATATAAAATTGCATCCCGTGAACGAAATGGCAGACGACAGAAAGAATTACAGATTTAGCAAACACACTTATGCCTGTAGGAGCGCAAAGGTCCCTTGAGGTGAGTAAAAGCCAGGTGTTTTCAATGAGCACAGATACTATTCTATATAGACCAAAGAGGGAATGAACACAACTTACTCTAAAACTCAAAGGACTGAACTCAGCCCACTTTGCACACCAGAAAAGATTATTTACAACTGGTCAGAATTTGAAAAACAGTTTATCGATGTCTCTCTGGAAGAGAATCAAGTGGAGGCACAGCAGCAAGCAACACAGCACTGACAATCAGCTACACCCCGTGAGAAAAACAAACTGCAAAATAAAGGCAGTGAGTGAGAGATAAATTCTTCGAGACTTCGTTCAGGGGCTGTGATTGAAGTTGTTTTGAGCATATATTAACACACAGAAGGATGGGACCTCAGGGAGGACACTCGTGGCTCTGAGAGTCTTCGTGAGCATGAGTCAGCAAATGCAGCCCTTCTAGAATAACACTGCCTTGCCCTGATTCCATGGCCCCGAAATCACCAAATGCAGACGGCCCTTCCTACAGCGAACACATGCATGGGACAGCCGCAGGATGCTACGCCATTGGACAGGGAAAAAACATGAAAAGCCACCTCATCTTCTCATATCCTGGTGCTCGGGTTCAAGCTTCCAGCCGCTTTCCTGAAAACATCCCCACTTGGGGAAGTCAGCACTTTCAAAACCCTCTTTCTTATAGCTTGGAATTCGTTCCATGGATGAACTGCAATGGGGAAGAATAAGACACGATGCCTATATATTTGGACAGGCACTTGGTGCTCTAATTTCCAATGCTGATCTAGAATTGACCCAAATCTAAGCTTGCTCTCAGAAGGAGAATAGGGCTTGAAAATTTCCTGCTGCTTTGTGACCAGTTCCGAAAGTGGGAAGTTGAGCACGGCATCTCAGGGAGCCTATAATTCATGGCCCTGCAGGATGGGCAAAGACACCTAATGTGGAAAAATGACATGGGTTGAACCACGGAAAATAACTTGAGAGCAAGGCAGAATTGCAGAAATGGGATTTCAAGAGGGAGATGGGTCTCGCCTGGTAAGGAGCTAGAATGCGGCACTACTTCTTCAACCATGCCTTTGTCGAAAAAGGGGTGTATGCCTTTATTCTGAATATATTCAGGATAAAGGCATAGACCGTTTTGGGGCAACCAGGAAGGGGCTCGGTGCCAATCAACACTACATAGTGCTATCACTTCCCATCCAAGCAAAGGGTCATCTACGAAAAGTGTAAAGACCAGAAATGCAGGGTAGCGTCGAGGTAAACCGTACCCACATTTTGTGGAATGTGGGATGGCAAATTGAAATCAGCACTCTGGCGAACTCTATGCTGTATTCAAAGTAATGTAAGAAACAAAGCTATAGCGCATCGGACACTTCCACTCAAGGACGTATATTTTCAGGAAAACCAAAGATCCTCAGGACACAGGCAACCCAACGTTTACTTCTGCTCTCTTTACAAAAGCCTCGACTAGGATACAATCTAAATTTCCTTGGACGGAAAACGTGGATGAAGAATATGTGATTCTTATCTACAATGATATATTAGTGAGCCAGGAAATGAGTGAAATAACGTCCCTTGCCACCACCGGAGTGTTCTTAGTTACACTCATTCTCAGCGAATTTAGTCACATAGAAAATAGTGGTTTATCAAAGAGATGAGGTACAGGTGGAATATAAAATTGCATCCCATGAACAAAATGGCAGACGACAGAAAGAATTACAGATTTAGCAAACACACTTATGCCTGTAGGAGCGCAAAGGTCCCTTGAGGTGAGTAAAAGCCAGGTGTTTTCAATGAGCACAGATACTATTCTATATAGACCAAAGAGGGAATGAACACAACTTACTCTAAAACTCAAAGGACTGAACTCAGCCCACTTTGCACACCAGAAAAGATTATTTACAACTGGTCAGAATTTGAAAAACAGTTTATCGATGTCTCTCTGGAAGAGAATCAAGTGGATGCACAGCAGCAAGCAACACAGCACTGACAATCAGCTACACCCCGTGAGAAAAACAAACTGCAAACTAAAGGCAGTGAGTGAGAGATAAATTCTTCGAGACTTCGTTCAGGGGCTGTGATTGAAGTTGTTTTGAGCATATATTAACACACAGAAGGATGGGACCTCAGGGAGGACACTCGTGGCTCTGAGAGTCTTCATGAGCATGAGTCAGCAAATGCAGCCCTTCTAGAATAACACTGCCTTGCCCTGATTCCATGGACCCAAAATCACCAAATGCAGATGACCCTTCCTACAGCGAACACATGCATGGGACAGCCGCAGGATGCTACCCCATTGGACAGGGAAAAAACATGAAAAGCCACCTCATCTTCTCATATCCTGGTGCTCGGGTTCAAGCTTCCAGCCGCTTTCCTGAAAATATCCCCACTTGGGGAAGTCAGCACTTTCAAAACCCTCTTTCTTATAGCTTGGAATTCGTTCCATGGATGAACTGCAATGGGGAAGAATAAAACACGATGCCTATATGTTTGGACAGGCACCTGGCGCTCTAATTTCCAATGCTGATCTAGAATTGACCCAAATCTAAGCTTGCTCTCAGAAGGAGAATAGGGCTTGAAAATTTCCTGCTGCTTTGTGACCAGTTCCGAAAGTGGGAAGTTGAGCAGGGCATCTCAGGGAGCCTATAATTCATGGCCCTGCAGGATGGGCAAAGACACCTAATGTGGAAAAATGACTTGGGTTGAACCACGGAAAATAACTTGAGAGCAAGGCAGAATTGCAGAAATGGGATTTCAAGAGGGAGATGGGTCTCGCCTGGTAAGGAGCTAGAATGCGGCAGTACTTCTTCAACCATGCCTTTGTCGAAAAAGGGGTGTATGCCTTTATCCTGAATATATTCAGGATAAAGGCATAGACCGTTTTGGGTCAACCAGGCAGGGGCTCGGTGCAAATCAACACTACATAGTGCTATCACTTCCCATCCAAACAAAGGGTCATCTACGAAAAGTGTAAAGACCAGAAATGCAGGGTAGCGTCGAGGTAAACCGTACCCACATTTTGTGGAATGTGGGATGGCAAATTGAAATCAGCACTCTGGCGAACTCTATGCTGTATTCAAAGTAATGTAAGAAACAAAGCTATAGCGCATCGGACACTTCCACTCAAGGACGTATATTTTCAGGAAAACCAAAGATCCTCAGGACACAGGCAACCCAACGTTTACTTCTGCTCTCTTTACAAAAGCCTCGACTAGGATACAATCTAAATTTCCTTGGACGGAAAACGTGGATGAAGAATATGTGATTCTTATCTACAATGATATATTAGTGAGCCAGGAAATGAGTGAAATAACGTCCCTTGCCACCACCGGAGTGTTCTTAGTTACACTCATTCTCAGCGAATTTAGTCACATAGAAAATAGTGGTTTATCAAAGAGATGAGGTACAGGTGGAATATAAAATTGCATCCCATGAACAAAATGGCAGACGACAGAAAGAATTACAGATTTAGCAAACACACTTATCCCTGTAGGAGTGCAAAGGTCCCTCGAGGTGAGTAAAAGCCAGGTGTTTTCAATGAGCACAGATACTATTCTATATAGACCAAAGAGGGAATGAACACAACTTACTCTAAAACTCAAAGGACTGAACTCAGCCCACTTTGCACACCAGAAAAGATTATTTACAACTGGTCAGAATTTGAAAAACAATTTATCGATGTCTCTCTGGAAGAGGATCAAGTGGATGCACAGCAGCAAGCAACACAGCCCTGACAATCAGCTACACCCCGTGAGAAAAACAAACTGCAATCTAAAGGCAGTGAGTGAGAGATAAATTCTTCGAGACTTCGTTCAGGGGCTGTGATTGAAGTTGTTTTGAGCATATATTAACACACAGAAGGATGGGACCTCAGGGAGGACACTCGTGGCTCTGAGAGTCTTCGTGAGCATGAGTCAGCAAATGCAGCCCTTCTAGAATAACACTGCCTTGCCCTGATTCCATGGCCCCGAAATCACCAAATGCAGACGGCCCTTCCTACAGCGAACACATGCATGGGACAGCCGCAGGATGCTACGCCATTGGACAGGGAAAAAACATGAAAAGCCACCTCATCTTCTCATATCCTGGTGCTCGGGTTCAAGCTTCCAGCCGCTTTCCTGAAAACATCCCCACTTGGGGAAGTCAGCACTTTCAAAACCCTCTTTCTTATAGCTTGGAATTCGTTCCATGGATGAACTGCAATGGGGAAGAATAAGACCCGATGCCTATATATTTGGACAGGCACTTGGTGCTCTAATTTCCAATGCTGATCTAGAATTGACCCTAATCTAAGCTTGCTCTCAGAAGGAGAATAGGGCTTGAAAATTTCCTGCTGCTTTGTGACCAGTTCCGAAAGTGGGAAGTTGAGCAGGGCATCTCAGGGAGCCTATAATTCATGGCCCTGCAGGATGGGCAAAGACACCTAATGTGGAAAAATGACTTGGGTTGAACCACGGAAAATAACTTGAGAGCAAGGCAGAATTGCAGAAATGGGATTTCAAGAGGGAGATGGGTCTCGCCTGGTAAGGAGCTAGAATGCGGCACTACTTCTTCAACCATGCCTTTGTCGAAAAAGGGGTGTATGCCTTTATCCTGAATATATTCAGGATAAAGGCATAGACCGTTTTGGGGCAACCAGGAAGGGGCTCGGTGCAAATCAACACTACATAGTGCTATCACTTCCCATCCAAACAAAGGGTCATCTACGAAAAGTGTAAAGACCAGAAATGCAGGGTAGCGTCGAGGTAAACCGTACCCACATTTTGTGGAATGTGGGATGTCAAATTGAAATCAGCACTCTGGCGAACTCTATGCTGTATTCAAAGTAATGTAAGAAACAAAGCTATAGCGCATCGGACACTTCCACTCAAGGACGTATATTTTCAGGAAAACCAAAGATCCTCAGGACACAGGCAACCCAACGTTTACTTCTGCTCTCTTTACAAAAGCCTCGACTAGGATACAATCTAAATTTCCTTGGACGGAAAACGTGGATGAAGAATATGTGATTCTTATCTACAATGATATATTAGTGAGCCAGGAAATGAGTGAAATAACGTCCCTTGCCACCACCCGAGTGTTCTTAGTTACACTCATTCTCAGCGAATTTAGTCACATAGAAAATAGTGGTTTATCAAAGAGATGAGGTACAGGTGGAATATAAAATTGCATCCCATGAACGAAATGACAGATGACAGAAAGAATTACAGATTTAGCAAACACACTTATGCCTGTAGGAGCGCAAAGGTCCCTTGAGGTGAGTAAAAGCCAGGTGTTTTCAATGAGCACAGATACTATTCTATATAGACCAAAGAGGGAATGAACACAACTTACTCTAAAACTCAAAGGACTGAACTCAGCCCACTTTGCACACCAGAAAAGATTATTTACAACTGGTCAGAATTTGAAAAACAGTTTATCGATGTCTCTCTGGAAGAGAATCAAGTGGAGGCACAGCAGCAAGCAACACAGCACTGACAATCAGCTACACCCCGTGAGAAAAACAAACTGCAAAATAAAGGCAGTGAGTGAGAGATAAATTCTTCGAGACTTCGTTCAGGGGCTGTGATTGAAGTTGTTTTGAGCATATATTAACACACAGAAGGATGGGACCTCAGGGAGGACACTCGTGGCTCTGAGAGTCTTCGTGAGCATGAGTCAGCAAATGCAGCCCTTCTAGAATAACACTGCCTTGCCCTGATTCCATGGCCCCAAAATCACCAAATGCAGACGACCCTTCCTACAGCGAACACATGCATGGGAGCGCCGCAGGATGCTACCCCATTGGACAGGGAAAAAACATGAAAAGCCACCTCATCTTCTCATATCCCGGTGCTCGGGTTCAAGCTTCCAGCCGCTTTCCTGAAAATATCCCCACTTGGGGAAGTCAGCACTTTCAAAACCCTCTTTCTTATAGCTTGGAATTCGTTCCATGGATGAACTGCAATGGGGAAGAGTAAGACACGATGCCTATATATTTGGACAGGCACTTCGCGCTCTAATTTCCAATGCTGATCTAGAATTGTCCCAAATGTAAGTTGCTCTCAGAAGGAGAATAGGGCTTGAAAATTTCCTGCTGCTTTGTGACCAGTTCCGAAAGTGGGAAGTTGAGCAGGGCATCTCAGGGAGCCTATAATTCATGGCCCTGCAGGATGGGCAAAGACACCTAATGTGGAAAAATGACTTGGGTTGAACCACAGAAAATAACTTGAGAGCAAGGCAGAATTGCAGAAATGGGATTTCAAGAGGGAGATGGGTCTCGCCTGGTAAGGAGCAAGAATGTGGCAGTACTTCTTCAACCATGCCTTTGTCGAAAAAGGGGTGTATGCCTTTATCCTGAATATATTCAGGATAAAGGCATAGACCGTTTTGGGGCAACCAGGCAGTGGCTCGGTGCAAATCAACACTACATAGTGCTATCACTTCCCATCCAAAAAAGGGTCATCTATGAAAAGTGTAAAGACCAGAAATGCAGGGTAGCGTGGAGGTAAACCGTACCCACATTTTGTGGAATGTGGGATGTCAAATTGAAATCAGCACTCTTGCGAACTCTATGCTGTATTCGAAAGTAATGTAAGAAACAAAGCTATAGCGCATCGGACACTTCCACTCAAGGACGTATATTTTCAGGAAAACTAAAGATCCCCAGGACACAGGCAACCCAACGTTTACTTCTGCTCTATTTACAAAGGCCTCGACTAGGATACAATCTAAATTTCCTTGGACGGAAAACGTGGATGAAGAATATGTGATTCTTATCTACAATGATATATTAGTGAGCCAGGAAATGAGTGAAATAACGTCCCTTGCCACCACCGGAGTGTTCTTAGTTAGACTCATTCTCAGCGAATTTAGTCACATAGAAAATAGTGGTTTATCAAAGAGATGAGGTACATGTGGAATATAAAATTGCATCCCATGAACGAAATGGCAGACGACAGAAAGAATTACAGATTTAGCAAACACACTTATGCCTGTAGGAGTGCAAAGGTCCCTCGAGGTGAGTAAAAGCCAGGTGTTTTCAATGAGCACAGATACTATTCTATATAGACCAAAGAGGGAATGAACACAACTTACTCTAAAACTCAAAGGGCTGAACTCAGCCCACTTTGCACACCAGAAGAGATTATTTACAACTGGTCAGAATTTGAAAAACAATTTATCGATGTCTCTCTGGAAGAGGATCAAGTGGATGCACAGCAGCAAGCAACATAGCCCTGACAATCAGCTACACCGCGTGAGAAAAACAAACTGCAATCTAAAGGCAGTGAGTGAGAGATAAATTCTTCAAGACTTCGTTCAGGGGCTGTGATTGAAGTTGTTTTGAGCATATATTAACACACAGAAGGATGGGACCTCAGGGAGGACACTCGTGGCTCTGAGAGTCTTCGTGAGCATGAGTCAGCAAATGCAGCCCTTCTAGAATAACACTGCCTTGCCCTGATTCCATGGCCCCGAAATCACCAAATGCAGACGGACCTTCCTACAGCGAACACATGCATGGGACAGCCGCAGGATGCTATGCCATTGGACAGGGAAAAAACATGAAAAGCCACCTCATCTTCTCATATCCTGGTGCTCGGGTTCAAGCTTCCAGCCGCTTTCCTGAAAACATCCCCACTTGGGGAAGTCAGCACTTTCAAAACCCTCTTTCTTATAGCTTGGAATTCGTTCCATGGATGAACTGCAATGGGGAAGAATAAGACACGATGCCTATATATTTGGACAGGCACTTGGTGCTCTAATTTCCAATGCTGATCTAGAATTGACCCAAATCTAAGCTTGCTCTCAGAAGGAGAATAGGGCTTGAAAATTTCCTGCTGCTTTGTGACCAGTTCCGAAAGTGGGAAGTTGAGCAGGGCATCTCAGGGAGCCTATAATTCATGGCCCTGCAGGATGGGCAAAGACACCTAATGTGGAAAAATGACTTGGGTTGAACCACGGAAAATAACTTGAGAGCAAGGCAGAATTGCAGAAATGGGATTTCAAGAGGGAGATGGGTCTCGCCTGGTAAGGAGCTAGAATGCGGCACTACTTCTTCAACCATGCCTTTGTCGAAAAAGGGGTGTATGCCTTTATCCTGAATATATTCAGGATAAAGGCATAGACCGTTTTGGGGCAACCAGGAAGGGGCTCGGTGCAAATCAACACTACATAGTGCTATCACTTCCCATCCAAACAAAGGGTCATCTACGAAAAGTGTAAAGACCAGAAATGCAGGGTAGCGTCGAGGTAAACCGTACCCACATTTTGTGGAATGTGGGATGGCAAATTGAAATCAGCACTCTGGCGAACTCTATGCTGTATTCAAAGTAATGTAAGAAACAAAGCTATAGCGCATCGGACACTTCCACTCAAGGACGTATATTTTCAGGAAAACCAAAGATCCTCAGGACACAGGCAACCCAACGTTTACTTCTGCTCTCTTTACAAAAGCCTCGACTAGGATACAATCTAAATTTCCTTGGACGGAAAACGTGGATGAAGAATATGTGATTCTTATCTACAATGATATATTAATGAGCCAGGAAATGAGTGAAATAACGTCCCTTGCCACCACCGGAGTGTTCTTAGTTACACTCATTCTCAGCGAATTTAGTCACATAGAAAATAGTGGTTTATCAAAGAGATGAGGTACAGGTGGAATATAAAATTGCATCCCATGAACGAAATGGCAGACGACAGAAAGAATTACAGATTTAGCAAACACACTTATGCCTGTAGGAGCGCAAAGGTCCCTTGAGGTGAGTAAAAGCCAGGTGTTTTCAATGAGCACAGATACTATTCTATATAGACCAAAGAGGGAATGAACACAACTTACTCTAAAACTCAAAGGACTGAACTCAGCCCACTTTGCACACCAGAAAAGATTATTTACAACAGGTCAGAATTTGAAAAACAATTTATCGATGTCTCTCTGGAAGAGAATCAAGTGGATGCACAGCAGCAAGCAACACAGCACTGACAATCAGCTACACCCCGTGAGAAAAACAAACTGCAAACTAAAGGCAGTGAGTGAGAGATAAATTCTTTGAGACTTCGTTCAGGGGCTGTGATTGAAGTTGTTTTGAGCATATATTAACACACAGAAGGATGGGACCTCAGGGAGGACACTCGTGGCTCTGAGAGTCTTCATGAGCATGAGTCAGCAAATGCAGCCCTTCTAGAATAACACTGCCTTGCCCTGATTCCATGGACCCAAAATCACCAAATGCAGATGACCCTTCCTACAGCGAACACATGCATGGGACAGCCGCAGGATGCTACCCCATTGGACAGGGAAAAAACATGAAAAGCCACCTCATCTTCTCATATCCTGGTGCTCGGGTTCAAGCTTCCAGCCGCTTTCCTGAAAATATCCCCACTTGGGGAAGTCAGCACTTTCAAAACCCTCTTTCTTATAGCTTGGAATTCGTTCCATGGATGAACTGCAATGGGGAAGAATAAGACACGATGCCTATATGTTTGGACAGGCACCTGGCGCTCTAATTTCCAATGCTGATCTAGAATTGACCCAAATCTAAGCTTGCTCTCAGAAGGAGAATAGGGCTTGAAAATTTCCTGCTGCTTTGTGACCAGTTCCGAAAGTGGGAAGTTGAGCAGGGCATCTCAGGGAGCCTATAATTCATGGCCCTGCAGGATGGGCAAAGACACCTAATGTGGAAAAATGACTTGGGTTGAACCACGGAAAATAACTTGAGAGCAAGGCAGAATTGCAGAAATGGGATTTCAAGAGGGAGATGGGTCTCGCCTGGTAAGGAGCTAGAATGCGGCAGTACTTCTTCAACCATGCCTTTGTCGAAAAAGGGGTGTATGCCTTTATCCTGAATATATTCAGGATAAAGGCATAGACCGTTTTGGGGCAACCAGGCAGGGGCTCGGTGCAAATCAACACTACATGGTGCTATCACTTCCCATCCAAACAAAGGGTCATCTACGAAAAGTGTAAAGACCAGAAATGCAGGGTAGCGTGGAGGTAAACCGTACCCACATTTTGTGGAATGTGGGATGTCAAATTGAAATCAGCACTCTGGCGAACTCTATGCTGTATTCGAAAGTAATGTAAGAAACAAAGCTATAGCGCATCGGACACTTCCACTCAAGGACGTATATTTTCAGGAAAACTAAAGATCCCCAGGACACAGGCAACACAACATTTACTTCTGCTCTCTTTACAAAAGCCTCGACTAGGATACAATCTAAATTTCCTTGGACGGAAAAGGTGGATGAAGAATATGTGATTCTTATCTACAATGATATATTAGTGAGCCAGGAAATGAGTGAAATAACGTCCCTTGCCACCACCGGAGTGTTCTTAGTTACACTCATTCTCAGCGAATTTAGTCACATAGAAAATAGTGGTTTATCAAAGAGATGAGGTACAGGTGGAATATAAAATTGCATCCCATGAACGAAATGACAGATGACAGAAAGAATTACAGATTTAGCAAACACACTTATGCCTGTAGGAGCGCAAAGGTCCCTTGAGGTGAGTAAAAGCCAGGTGTTTTCAATGAGCACAGATACTATTCTATATAGACCAAAGAGGGAATGAACACAACTTACTCTAAAACTCAAAGGACTGAACTCAGCCCACTTTGCACACCAGAAAAGATTATTTACAACTGGTCAGAATTTGAAAAACAATTTATCGATGTCTCTCTGGAAGAGAATCAAGTGGAGGCACATCAGCAAGCAACACAGCACTGACAATCAGCTACACCCCGTGAGAAAAACAAACTGCAAAATAAAGGCAGTGAGTGAGAGATAAATTCTTCGAGACTTCGTTCAGCGGCTGTGATTGAAGTTGTTTTGAGCATATATTAACACACAGAAGGATGGGACCTCAGGGAGGACACTCGTGGCTCTGAGACTCTTCGTGAGCATGAGTCAGCAAATGCAGCCCTTCTAGAATAACACTGCCTTGCCCTGATTCCATGGCCCCAAAATCACCAAATGCAGACGACCCTTCCTACAGCGAACACATGCATGGGAGCGCCGCAGGATGCTACCCTATTGGACAGGGAAAAAACATGAAAAGCCACCTCATCTTCTCATATCCTGGTGCTCGGGTTCAAGCTTCCAGCCGCTTTCCTGAAAATATCCCCACTTGGGGAAGTCAGCACTTTCAAAACCCTCTTTCTTATAGCTTGGAATTCGTTCCATGGATGAACTGCAATGGGGAAGAATAAGACACGATGCCTATATATTTGGAGAGGCACTTGGTGCTCTAATTTCCAATGCTGACCTAGAATTGACCCAAATCTAAGCTTGCTCTCAGAAGGAGAATAGGGCTTGAAAATTTCCTGCTGCTTTGTGACCAGTTCCGAAAGTGGGAAGTTGAGCAGGGCATCTCAGGGAGCCTATAATTCATGGCCCTGCAGGATGGGCAAAGACACCTAATGTGGAAAAATGACTTGGGTTGAACCACGGAAAATAACTTGAGAGCAAGGCAGAATTGCAGAAATGGGATTTCAAGAGGGAGATGGGTCTCGCCTGGTAAGGAGCTAGAATGCGGAGGTACTTCTTCAACCATGCCTTTGTCGAAAAAGGGGTGTATGCCTTTATCCTGAATATATTCAGGATAAAGGCATAGACCGTTTTGGGGCAACCAGGCAGGGGCTCGGTGCAAATCAACACTACATAGTGCTATCATTTCCCATCCAAAAAAGCGTCATCTATGAAAAGTGTAAAGACCAGAAATGCAGGGTAGCGTGGAGGTAAACCGTACCCACATTTTGTGGAATGTGGGATGTCAAATTGAAATCAGCACTCTTGCGAACTCTATGCTGTATTCGAAAGTAATGTAAGAAACAAAGCTATAGCGCATCGGACACTTCCACTCAAGGACGTATATTTTCAGGAAAACTAAAGATCCCCAGGACACAGGCAACCCAACGTTTACTTCTGCTCTATTTACAAAGGCCTCGACTAGGATACAATCTAAATTTCCTTGGACGGAAAACGTGGATGAAGAATATGTGATTCTTATCTACAATGATATATTAGTGAGCCAGGAAATGAGTGAAATAACGTCCCTTGCCACCACCGGAGTGTTCTTAGTTAGACTCATTCTCAGCGAATTTAGTCACATAGAAAATAGTGGTTTATCAAAGAGATGAGGTACATGTGGAATATAAAATTGCATCCCATGAACGAAATGGCAGACGACAGAAAGAATTACAGATTTAGCAAACACACTTATGCCTGTAGGAGTGCAAAGTTCCCTCGAGGTGAGTAAAAGCCAGGTGTTTTCAATGAGCACAGATACTATTCTATATAGACCAAAGAGGGAATGAACACAACTTACTCTAAAACTCAAAGGACTGAACTCAGCCCACTTTGCACACCAGAAAAGATTATTTACAACAGGTCAGAATTTGAAAAACAATTTATCGATGTCTCTCTGGAAGAGAATCAAGTGGATGCACAGCAGCAAGCAACACAGCACTGACAATCAGCTACACCCCGTGAGAAAAACAAACTGCAAACTAAAGGCAGTGAGTGAGAGATAAATTCTTTGAGACTTCGTTCAGGGGCTGTGATTGAAGTTGTTTTGAGCATATATTAACACACAGAAGGATGGGACCTCAGGGAGGACACTCGTGGCTCTGAGAGTCTTCGTGAGCATGAGTCAGCAAATGCAGCCCTTCTAGAATAACACTGCCTTGCCCTGATTCCATGGACCCAAAATCACCAAATGCAGATGACCCTTCCTACAGCGAACACATGCATGGGACAGCCGCAGGATGCTACCCCATTGGACAGGGAAAAAACATGAAAAGCCACCTCATCTTCTCATATCCTGGTGCTCGGGTTCAAGCTTCCAGCCGCTTTCCTGAAAATATCCCCACTTGGGGAAGTCAGCACTTTCAAAACCCTCTTTCTTATAGCTTGGAATTCGTTCCATGGATGAACTGCAATGGGGAAGAATAAGACACGATGCCTATATGTTTGGACAGGCACCTGGCGCTCTAATTTCCAATGCTGATCTAGAATTGACCCAAATCTAAGCTTGCTCTCAGAAGGAGAATAGGGCTTGAAAATTTCCTGCTGCTTTGTGACCAGTTCCGAAAGTGGGAAGTTGAGCAGGGCATCTCAGGGAGCCTATAATTCATGGCCCTGCAGGATGGGCAAAGACACCTAATGTGGAAAAATGACTTGGTTTGAACCACGGAAAATAACTTGAGAGCAAGGCAGAATTGCAGAAATGGGATTTCAAGAGGGAGATGGGTCTCGCCTGGTAAGGAGCTAGAATGCGGCAGTACTTCTTCAACCATGCCTTTGTCGAAAAAGGGGTGTATGCCTTTATCCTGAATATATTCAGGATAAAGGCATAGACCGTTTTGGGGCAACCAGGCAGGGGCTCGGTGCAAATCAACACTACATAGTGCTATCACTTCCCATCCAAACAAAGGGTCATCTACGAAAAGTGTAAAGACCAGAAATGCAGGGTAGCGTGGAGGTAAACCGTACCCACATTTTGTGGAATGTGGGATGTCAAATTGAAATCAGCACTCTGGCGAACTCTATGCTGTATTCGAAAGTAATGTAAGAAACAAAGCTATAGCGCATCGGACACTTCCACTCAAGGACGTATATTTTCAGGAAAACTAAAGATCCCCAGGACACAGGCAACCCAACGTTTACTTCTGCTCTATTTACAAAGGCCTCGACTAGGATACAATCTAAATTTCCTTGGACGGAAAACGTGGATGAAGAATATGTGATTCTTATCTACAATGATATATTAGTGAGCCAGGAAATGAGTGAAATAACGTCCCTTGCCACCACCGGAGTGTTCTTAGTTAGACTCATTCTCAGCGAATTTAGTCACATAGAAAATAGTGGTTTATCAAAGAGATGAGGTACATGTGGAATATAAAATTGCATCCCATGAACGAAATGGCAGACGACAGAAAGAATTACAGATTTAGCAAACACACTTATG
>NW_026711703.1:0-63146 GCF_026419965.1 Kogia breviceps
CTTCCGAAAACCGAATATGGAATGGACACGACCTACTCCTTGCTCAATCAACTGGACTCACCAGACCCTGTTCATCGCACAAGTATCTATCCGACTAGTAAGCATCTTAAAAGCTAAGTCTTGATATCTCTGTGTAAGTGCATCAAGTGTGTGTAAAGCGGCCTAAAACCAGCAGGGAAAATCAGCTCAGACCCATTCTGAGGATACATTTCCAACATAAAGAAGAAACAAGCAGGGCAAAACAGAGAGAAATTCTTCCAAAATGCGTTCAGGGACTGGCATGCAACCAGGATTGACCACATCTACAGCCCCAGCGGCAGAAGACATAAGGCTGGACACTCTTGGGGCTGAGACGATTGGTGAGGTTGGGAAAGCAAATGCAGACCCTTGAAAGGAATCCTGCGTGCTCCCCATTCCATGGGTCCCAACTCTCCAGGTTCAACGCAATCTTCCGACAGCGAAAGCACTCATTGGAAACCCAGCGGATGCTACACCGTGGGATCGGGAAAGCTTTCTGAAACTCACCTCAGTTTTCATCTCCTGGTGCTCGTGTTCTCCATTCAGGCCCCCTTACTAACAATCTCCCCACTTGGAGACTCGGCGCCTTTCCATGCCTCTTTCGTACCGTCTGCAATTTGTCCGCAGGATGAACTGCAAGAGGGGGAACCAATGAGAGACTCGCTGGAGGTGTTTGGTCGGGCACATGTCACTCTCATTTCCCATCACGAAGAAGAATTCACCAGCGGTTCAGCCTGCCACCCCGGATCGACAATAGGGCGTGAAGCCATCCAGCCGTGTTGCGTCCCACTCACAAAAAAGCGACTTGGGAAATGGAGCTCAGGGGCACTGCACTTCCCAAACCTGCAGAGTTCTAAACGATAACTATCGCCCCAAAATATATTGAGGTCAGGCTACGAAGAGGCGCTGAACGCAAGGCAGAACTGCAGGAAACGGATGTCAACGGGTACATCGGAATGGCCCCGATAGCACATGAAAAGCGCCAGAACGTGGACAATGATGCGGTTGGCCAAAAAGGGCGTATGCGTTTTTTCCTGAATATATTCAGGAAAAAACGCATACGCCCTTTTTGGCCAACCAAGCAACCTGGGAGAGCAAATCAGCACTACAAAGAAATCTCTCGCCCCCCCCCGGGGCAAAAGGGCCAGGCGAAAAAAGTCTAAAAACCAGAAAGGCAGGACAGCCCACGGAGTCAAGGGAGCCTTGTTAAGCTGATGGGCGGGATGTCAATGGCCAACAGCCAATCTTCACAAGTGTATCCTCTTTCCCAAACCATGGAAAACACAGAACCACAGAGCATAGGGCACTTCCACACATGGGCGTTGACCTTGGGAAAATGAAAAAATCAACCAGACACAGGGACCCCAAAGTTGAGGGCTGCTGTCTTGACAAGAACCTCCACTCCGGTACACGTTTCATATCCCAGGAAAGAGCCAAGTGGACAAAGACGAGTGGACAAGTGGACAAAGACAACTGGACAAGTGGACAAGTGGTGCTACGTAGGTCCAATGGAGTGTCACTCAGCCATGAAATCCACGTCATGAGGCTGGTAGCAGCATCCTGAGTGGATTTAGGTACGATCATCCTCAGTGAAATAAGTCCCACAAAAAAAGAAACTTATGATATCACTTATCGAGGGAATGTAAAAATCGCTCCCCATGCACTGAATCCCCAAACAGAACAGAGTCACGCTTTTAGAAAACACACTTATGCCTGCTTCAGGGGAAAGGTGAGGTGGGGTGACGCATAAAACTCGAGTTTGAAATGAGCACAGATACCCTTCCGAAAACCGAATATGGAATGGACACGACCTACTCCTTGCTCAATCAACTGGACTCACCAGACCCTGTTCATCGCACAAGTATCTATCCGACTAGTAAGCATCTTAAAAGCTAAGTCTTGATATCTCTGTGTAAGTGCATCAAGTGTGTGTAAAGCGGCCTAAAACCAGCAGGGAAAATCAGCTCAGACCCATTCTGAGGATACATTTCCAACATAAAGAAGAAACAAGCAGGGCAAAACAGAGAGAAATTCTTCCAAAATGCGTTCAGGGACTGGCATGCAACCAGGATTGACCACATCTACAGCCCCAGCGGCAGAAGACATAAGGCTGGACACTCTTGGGGCTGAGACGATTGGTGAGGTTGGGAAAGCAAATGCAGACCCTTGAAAGGAATCCTGCGTGCTCCCCATTCCATGGGTCCCAACTCTCCAGGTTCAACGCAATCTTCCGACAGCGAAAGCACTCATTGGAAACCCAGCGGTTGCTACACCGTGGGATCGGGAAAGCTTTCTGAAACTCACCTCAGTTTTCATCTCCTGGTGCTCGTGTTCTCCATTCAGGCCCCCTTACTAACAATCTCCCCACTTGGAGACTCGGCGCCTTTCCATGCCTCTTTCGTACCGTCTGCAATTTGTCCGCAGGATGAACTGCAAGAGGGGGAACCAATGAGAGACTCGCTGGAGGTGTTTGGTCGGGCACATGTCACTCTCATTTCCCATCACGAAGAAGAATTCACCAGCGGTTCAGCCTGCCACCCCGGATCGACAATAGGGCGTGAAGCCATCCAGCCGTGTTGCGTCCCACTCACAAAAAAGCGACTTGGGAAATGGAGCTCAGGGGCACTGCACTTCCCAAACCTGCAGAGTTCTAAACGATAACTATCGCCCCAAAATATATTGAGGTCAGGCTACGAAGAGGCGCTGAACGCAAGGCAGAACTGCAGGAAACGGATGTCAACGGGTACATCGGAATGGCCCCGATAGCACATGAAAAGCGCCAGAACGTGGACAATGATGCGGTTGGCCAAAAAGGGCGAATGCGTTTTTTCCTGAATATATTCAGGAAAAAACGCATTCGCCCTTTTTGGCCAACCAAGCAACCTGGGAGAGCAAATCAGCACTACAAAGAAATCTCTCGCCCCCCCCCCCCCGGAGAAAAAGGGCCAGGCGAAAAAAGTCTAAAAACCAGAAAGGCAGGACAGCCCACGGAGTCAAGGGAGCCTTGTTAAGCTGATGGGCGGGATGTCAATGGCCAACAGCCAATCTTCACAAGTGTATCCTCTTTCCCAAACCATGTAAAACACAGAACCACAGAGCATAGGGCACTTCCACACATGGGCGTTGACCTTGGGAAAATGAAAAAATCAACCAGACACAGGGACCCCAAAGTTGAGGGCTGCTGTCTTGACAAGAACCTCCACTCCGGTACACGTTTCATATCCCAGGAAAGAGCCAAGTGGACAAAGACGAGTGGACAAGTGGACAAAGACAAGTGGACAAGTGGACAAGTGGTGCTACGTAGGTCCAATGGAGTGTCACTCAGCCATGAAATCCACGTCATGAGGCTGGTAGCAGCATCCTGAGTGGATTTAGGTACGATCATCCTCAGTGAAATAAGTCCCACAAAAAAAGAAACTTATGATATCACTTATCGAGGGAATGTAAAAATCGCTCCCCATGCACTGAATCCCCAAACAGAACAGAGTCACGCTTTTAGAAAACACACTTATGCCTGCTTCAGGGGAAAGGTGAGGTGGGGTGACGCATAAAACTCGAGTTTGAAATGAGCACAGATACCCTTCCGAAAACCGAATATGGAATGGACACGACCTACTCCTTGCTCAATCAACTGGACTCACCAGACCCTGTTCATCGCACAAGTATCTATCCGACTAGTAAGCATCTTAAAAGCTAAGTCTTGATATCTCTGTGTAAGTGCATCAAGTGTGTGTAAAGCGGCCTAAAACCAGCAGGGAAAATCAGCTCAGACCCATTCTGAGGATACATTTCCAACATAAAGAAGAAACAAGCAGGGCAAAACAGAGAGAAATTCTTCCAAAATGCGTTCAGGGACTGGCATGCAACCAGGATTGACCACATCTACAGCCCCAGCGGCAGAAGACATAAGGCTGGACACTCTTGGGGCTGAGACGATTGGTGAGGTTGGGAAAGCAAATGCAGACCCTTGAAAGGAATCCTGCGTGCTCCCCATTCCATGGGTCCCAACTCTCCAGGTTCAACGCAATCTTCCGACAGCGAAAGCACTCATTGGAAACCCAGCGGATGCTACACCGTGGGATCGGGAAAGCTTTCTGAAACTCACCTCAGTTTTCATCTCCTGGTGCTCGTGTTCTCCATTCAGGCCCCCTTACTAACAATCTCCCCACTTGGAGACTCGGCGCCTTTCCATGCCTCTTTCGTACCGTCTGCAATTTGTCCGCAGGATGAACTGCAAGAGGGGGAACCAATGAGAGACTCGCTGGAGGTGTTTGGTCGGGCACATGTCACTCTCATTTCCCATCACGAAGAAGAATTCACCAGCGGTTCAGCCTGCCACCCCGGATCGACAATAGGGCGTGAAGCCATCCAGCCGTGTTGCGTCCCACTCACAAAAAAGCGACTTGGGAAATGGAGCTCAGGGGCACTGCACTTCCCAAACCTGCAGAGTTCTAAACGATAACTATCGCCCCAAAATATATTGAGGTCAGGCTACGAAGAGGCGCTGAACGCAAGGCAGAACTGCAGGAAACGGATGTCAACGGGTACATCGGAATGGCCCCGATAGCACATGAAAAGCGCCAGAACGTGGACAATGATGCGGTTGGCCAAAAAGGGCGAATGCGTTTTTTCCTGAATATATTCAGGAAAAAACGCATTCGCCCTTTTTGGCCAACCAAGCAACCTGGGAGAGCAAATCAGCACTACAAAGAAATCTCTCGCCCCCCCCCCCGGGGCAAAAGGGCCAGGCGAAAAAAGTCTAAAAACCAGAAAGGCAGGACAGCCCACGGAGTCAAGGGAGCCTTGTTAAGCTGATGGGCGGGATGTCAATGGCCAACAGCCAATCTTCACAAGTGTATCCTCTTTCCCAAACCATGTAAAACACAGAACCACAGAGCATAGGGCACTTCCACACATGGGCGTTGACCTTGGGAAAATGAAAAAATCAACCAGACACAGGGACCCCAAAGTTGAGGGCTGCTGTCTTGACAAGAACCTCCACTCCGGTACACGTTTCATATCCCAGGAAAGAGCCAAGTGGACAAAGACGAGTGGACAAGTGGACAAAGACAAGTGGACAAGTGGACAAGTGGTGCTACGTAGGTCCAATGGAGTGTCACTCAGCCATGAAATCCACGTCATGAGGCTGGTAGCAGCATCCTGAGTGGATTTAGGTACGATCATCCTCAGTGAAATAAGTCCCACAAAAAAAGAAACTTATGATATCACTTATCGAGGGAATGTAAAAATCGCTCCCCATGCACTGAATCCCCAAACAGAACAGAGTCACGCTTTTAGAAAACACACTTATGCCTGCTTCAGGGGAAAGGTGAGGTGGGGTGACGCATAAAACTCGAGTTTGAAATGAGCACAGATACCCTTCCGAAAACCGAATATGGAATGGACACGACCTACTCCTTGCTCAATCAACTGGACTCACCAGACCCTGTTCATCGCACAAGTATCTATCCGACTAGTAAGCATCTTAAAAGCTAAGTCTTGATATCTCTGTGTAAGTGCATCAAGTGTGTGTAAAGCGGCCTAAAACCAGCAGGGAAAATCAGCTCAGACCCATTCTGAGGATACATTTCCAACATAAAGAAGAAACAAGCAGGGCAAAACAGAGAGAAATTCTTCCAAAATGCGTTCAGGGACTGGCATGCAACCAGGATTGACCACATCTACAGCCCCAGCGGCAGAAGACATAAGGCTGGACACTCTTGGGGCTGAGACGATTGGTGAGGTTGGGAAAGCAAATGCAGACCCTTGAAAGGAATCCTGCGTGCTCCCCATTCCATGGGTCCCAACTCTCCAGGTTCAACGCAATCTTCCGACAGCGAAAGCACTCATTGGAAACCCAGCGGATGCTACACCGTGGGATCGGGAAAGCTTTCTGAAACTCACCTCAGTTTTCATCTCCTGGTGCTCGTGTTCTCCATTCAGGCCCCCTTACTAACAATCTCCCCACTTGGAGACTCGGCGCCTTTCCATGCCTCTTTCGTACCGTCTGCAATTTGTCCGCAGGATGAACTGCAAGAGGGGGAACCAATGAGAGACTCGCTGGAGGTGTTTGGTCGGGCACATGTCACTCTCATTTCCCATCACGAAGAAGAATTCACCAGCGGTTCAGCCTGCCACCCCGGATCGACAATAGGGCGTGAAGCCATCCAGCCGTGTTGCGTCCCACTCACAAAAAAGCGACTTGGGAAATGGAGCTCAGGGGCACTGCACTTCCCAAACCTGCAGAGTTCTAAACGATAACTATCGCCCCAAAATATATTGAGGTCAGGCTACGAAGAGGCGCTGAACGCAAGGCAGAACTGCAGGAAACGGATGTCAACGGGTACATCGGAATGGCCCCGATAGCACATGAAAAGCGCCAGAACGTGGACAATGATGCGGTTGGCCAAAAAGGGCGAATGCGTTTTTTCCTGAATATATTCAGGAAAAAACGCATTCGCCCTTTTTGGCCAACCAAGCAACCTGGGAGAGCAAATCAGCACTACAAAGAAATCTCTCGCCCCCCCCCCCCGGGGCAAAAGGGCCAGGCGAAAAAAGTCTAAAAACCAGAAAGGCAGGACAGCCCACGGAGTCAAGGGAGCCTTGTTAAGCTGATGGGCGGGATGTCAATGGCCAACAGCCAATCTTCACAAGTCTATCCTCTTTCCCAAACCATGTAAAACACAGAACCACAGAGCATAGGGCACTTCCACACATGGGCGTTGACCTTGGGAAAATGAAAAAATCAACCAGACACAGGGACCCCAAAGTTGAGGGCTGCTGTCTTGACAAGAACCTCCACTCCGGTACACGTTTCATATCCCAGGAAAGAGCCAAGTGGACAAAGACGAGTGGACAAGTGGACAAAGACAAGTGGACAAGTGGACAAGTGGTGCTACGTAGGTCCAATGGAGTGTCACTCAGCCATGAAATCCACGTCATGAGGCTGGTAGCAGCATCCTGAGTGGATTTAGGTACGATCATCCTCAGTGAAATAAGTCCCACAAAAAAAGAAACTTATGATATCACTTATCGAGGGAATGTAAAAATCGCTCCCCATGCACTGAATCCCCAAACAGAACAGAGTCACGCTTTTAGAAAACACACTTATGCCTGCTTCAGGGGAAAGGTGAGGTGCGGTGACGCATAAAACTCGAGTTTGAAATGAGCACAGATACCCTTCCGAAAACCGAATATGGAATGGACACGACCTACTCCTTGCTCAATCAACTGGACTCACCAGACCCTGTTCATCGCACAAGTATCTATCCGACTAGTAAGCATCTTCAAAGCTAAGTCTTGATATCTCTGTGTAAGTGCATCAAGTGTGTGTAAAGCGGCCTAAAACCAGCAGGGAAAATCAGCTCAGACCCATTCTGAGGATACATTTCCAACATAAAGAAGAAACAAGCAGGGCAAAACAGAGAGAAATTCTTCCAAAATGCGTTCAGGGACTGGCATGCAACCAGGATTGACCACATCTACAGCCCCAGCGGCAGAAGACATAAGGCTGGACACTCTTGGGGCTGAGACGATTGGTGAGGTTGGGAAAGCAAATGCAGACCCTTGAAAGGAATCCTGCGTGCTCCCCATTCCATGGGTCCCAACTCTCCAGGTTCAACGCAATCTTCCGACAGCGAAAGCACTCATTGGAAACCCAGCGGATGCTACACCGTGGGATCGGGAAAGCTTTCTGAAACTCACCTCAGTTTTCATCTCCTGGTGCTCGTGTTCTCCATTCAGGCCCCCTTACTAACAATCTCCCCACTTGGAGACTCGGCGCCTTTCCATGCCTCTTTCGTACCGTCTGCAATTTGTCCGCAGGATGAACTGCAAGAGGGGGAACCAATGAGAGACTCGCTGGAGGTGTTTGGTCGGGCACATGTCACTCTCATTTCCCATCACGAAGAAGAATTCACCAGCGGTTCAGCCTGCCACCCCGGATCGACAATAGGGCGTGAAGCCATCCAGCCGTGTTGCGTCCCACTCACAAAAAAGCGACTTGGGAAATGGAGCTCAGGGGCACTGCACTTCCCAAACCTGCAGAGTTCTAAACGATAACTATCGCCCCAAAATATATTGAGGTCAGGCTACGAAGAGGCGCTGAACGCAAGGCAGAACTGCAGGAAACGGATGTCAACGGGTACATCGGAATGGCCCCGATAGCACATGAAAAGCGCCAGAACGTGGACAATGATGCGGTTGGCCAAAAAGGGCGTATGCGTTTTTTCCTGAATATATTCAGGAAAAAACGCATACGCCCTTTTTGGCCAACCAAGCAACCTGGGAGAGCAAATCAGCACTACAAAGAAATCTCTCGCCCCCCCCCGGGGCAAAAGGGCCAGGCGAAAAAAGTCTAAAAACCAGAAAGGCAGGACAGGCCACGGAGTCAAGGGAGCCTTGTTAAGCTGATGGGCGGGATGTCAATGGCCAACAGCCAATCTTCACAAGTGTATCCTCTTTCCCAAACCATGTAAAACACAGAACCACAGAGCATAGGGCACTTCCACACATGGGCGTTGACCTTGGGAAAATGAAAAAATCAACCAGACACAGGGACCCCAAAGTTGAGGGCTGCTGTCTTGACAAGAACCTCCACTCCGGTACACGTTTCATATCCCAGGAAAGAGCCAAGTGGACAAAGACGAGTGGACAAGTGGACAAAGACAAGTGGACAAGTGGACAAGTGGTGCTACGTAGGTCCAATGGAGTGTCACTCAGCCATGAAATCCACGTCATGAGGCTGGTAGCAGCATCCTGAGTGGATTTAGGTACGATCATCCTCAGTGAAATAAGTCCCACAAAAAAAGAAACTTATGATATCACTTATCGAGGGAATGTAAAAATCGCTCCCCATGCACTGAATCCCCAAACAGAACAGAGTCACGCTTTTAGAAAACACACTTATGCCTGCTTCAGGGGAAAGGTGAGGTGGGGTGACGCATAAAACTCGAGTTTGAAATGAGCACAGATACCCTTCCGAAAACCGAATATGGAATGGACACGACCTACTCCTTGCTCAATCAACTGGACTCACCAGACCCTGTTCATCGCACAAGTATCTATCCGACTAGTAAGCATCTTAAAAGCTAAGTCTTGATATCTCTGTGTAAGTGCATCAAGTGTGTGTAAAGCGGCCTAAAACCAGCAGGGAAAATCAGCTCAGACCCATTCTGAGGATACATTTCCAACATAAAGAAGAAACAAGCAGGGCAAAACAGAGAGAAATTCTTCCAAAATGCGTTCAGGGACTGGCATGCAACCAGGATTGACCACATCTACAGCCCCAGCGGCAGAAGACATAAGGCTGGACACTCTTGGGGCTGAGACGATTGGTGAGGTTGGGAAAGCAAATGCAGACCCTTGAAAGGAATCCTGCGTGCTCCCCATTCCATGGGTCCCAACTCTCCAGGTTCAACGCAATCTTCCGACAGCGAAAGCACTCATTGGAAACCCAGCGGATGCTACACCGTGGGATCGGGAAAGCTTTCTGAAACTCACCTCAGTTTTCATCTCCTGGTGCTCGTGTTCTCCATTCAGGCCCCCTTACTAACAATCTCCCCACTTGGAGACTCGGCGCCTTTCCATGCCTCTTTCGTACCGTCTGCAATTTGTCCGCAGGATGAACTGCAAGAGGGGGAACCAATGAGAGACTCGCTGGAGGTGTTTGGTCGGGCACATGTCACTCTCATTTCCCATCACGAAGAAGAATTCACCAGCGGTTCAGCCTGCCACCCCGGATCGACAGTAGGGCGTGAAGCCATCCAGCCGTGTTGCGTCCCACTCACAAAAAAGCGACTTGGGAAATGGAGCTCAGGGGCACTGCACTTCCCAAACCTGCAGAGTTCTAAACGATAACTATCGCCCCAAAATATATTGAGGTCAGGCTACGAAGAGGCGCTGAACGCAAGGCAGAACTGCAGGAAACGGATGTCAACGGGTACATCGGAATGGCCCCGATAGCACATGAAAAGCGCCAGAACGTGGACAATGATGCGGTTGGCCAAAAAGGGCGTATGCGTTTTTTCCTGAATATATTCAGGAAAAAACGCATACGCCCTTTTTGGCCAACCAAGCAACCTGGGAGAGCAAATCAGCACTACAAAGAAATCTCTCGCCCCCCCCGGGGCAAAAGGGCCAGGCGAAAAAAGTCTAAAAACCAGAAAGTCAGGACAGGCCACGGAGTCAAGGGAGCCTTGTTAAGCTGATGGGCGGGATGTCAATGGCCAACAGCCAATCTTCACAAGTGTATCCTCTTTCCCAAACCATGTAAAACACAGAACCACAGAGCATAGGGCACTTCCACACATGGGCGTTGACCTTGGGAAAATGAAAAAATCAACCAGACACAGGGACCCCAAAGTTGAGGGCTGCTGTCTTGACAAGAACCTCCACTCCGGTACACGTTTCATATCCCAGGAAAGAGCCAAGTGGACAAAGACGAGTGGACAAGTGGACAAAGACAAGTGGACAAGTGGACAAGTGGTGCTACGTAGGTCCAATGGAGTGTCACTCAGCCATGAAATCCACGTCATGAGGCTGGTAGCAGCATCCTGAGTGGATTTAGGTACGATCATCCTCAGTGAAATAAGTCCCACAAAAAAAGAAACTTATGATATCACTTATCGAGGGAATGTAAAAATCGCTCCCCATGCACTGAATCCCCAAACAGAACAGAGTCACGCTTTTAGAAAACACACTTATGCCTGCTTCAGGGGAAAGGTGAGGTGGGGTGACGCATAAAACTCGAGTTTGAAATGAGCACAGATACCCTTCCGAAAACCGAATATGGAATGGACACGACCTACTCCTTGCTCAATCAACTGGACTCACCAGACCCTGTTCATCGCACAAGTATCTATCCGACTAGTAAGCATCTTAAAAGCTAAGTCTTGATATCTCTGTGTAAGTGCATCCAGTGTGTGTAAAGCGGCCTAAAACCAGCAGGGAAAATCAGCTCAGACCCATTCTGAGGATACATTTCCAACATAAAGAAGAAACAAGCAGGGCAAAACAGAGAGAAATTCTTCCAAAATGCGTTCAGGGACTGGCATGCAACCAGGATTGACCACATCTACAGCCCCAGCGGCAGAAGACATAAGGCTGGACACTCTTGGGGCTGAGACGATTGGTGAGGTTGGGAAAGCAAATGCAGACCCTTGAAAGGAATCCTGCGTGCTCCCCATTCCATGGGTCCCAACTCTCCAGGTTCAACGCAATCTTCCGACAGCGAAAGCACTCATTGGAAACCCAGCGGTTGCTACACCGTGGGATCGGGAAAGCTTTCTGAAACTCACCTCAGTTTTCATCTCCTGGTGCTCGTGTTCTCCATTCAGGCCCCCTTACTAACAATCTCCCCACTTGGAGACTCGGCGCCTTTCCATGCCTCTTTCGTACCGTCTGCAATTTGTCCGCAGGATGAACTGCAAGAGGGGGAACCAATGAGAGACTCGCTGGAGGTGTTTGGTCGGGCACATGTCACTCTCATTTCCCATCACGAAGAAGAATTCACCAGCGGTTCAGCCTCCCACCCCGGATCGACAATAGGGCGTGAAGCCATCCAGCCGTGTTGCGTCCCACTCACAAAAAAGCGACTTGGGAAATGGAGCTCAGGGGCACTGCACTTCCCAAACCTGCAGAGTTCTAAACGATAACTATCGCCCCAAAATATATTGAGGTCAGGCTACGAAGAGGCGCTGAACGCAAGGCAGAACTGCAGGAAACGGATGTCAACGGGTACATCGGAATGGCCCCGATAGCACATGAAAAGCGCCAGAACGTGGACAATGATGCGGTTGGCCAAAAAGGGCGAATGCGTTTTTTCCTGAATATATTCAGGAAAAAACGCATTCGCCCTTTTTGGCCAACCAAGCAACCTGGGAGAGCAAATCAGCACTACAAAGAAATCTCTCGCCCCCCCCCCCGGGGCAAAAGGGCCAGGCGAAAAAAGTCTAAAAACCAGAAAGGCAGGACAGCCCACGGAGTCAAGGGAGCCTTGTTAAGCTGATGGGCGGGATGTCAATGGCCAACAGCCAATCTTCACAAGTGTATCCTCTTTCCCAAACCATGTAAAACACAGAACCACAGAGCATAGGGCACTTCCACACATGGGCGTTGACCTTGGGAAAATGAAAAAATCAACCAGACACAGGGACCCCAAAGTTGAGGGCTGCTGTCTTGACAAGAACCTCCACTCCGGTACACGTTTCATATCCCAGGAAAGAGCCAAGTGGACAAAGACGAGTGGACAAGTGGACAAAGACAAGTGGACAAGTGGACAAGTGGTGCTACGTAGGTCCAATGGAGTGTCACTCAGCCATGAAATCCACGTCATGAGGCTGGTAGCAGCATCCTGAGTGGATTTAGGTACGATCATCCTCAGTGAAATAAGTCCCACAAAAAAAGAAACTTATGATATCACTTATCGAGGGAATGTAAAAATCGCTCCCCATGCACTGAATCCCCAAACAGAACAGAGTCACGCTTTTAGAAAACACACTTATGCCTGCTTCAGGGGAAAGGTGAGGTGGGGTGACGCATAAAACTCGAGTTTGAAATGAGCACAGATACCCTTCCGAAAACCGAATATGGAATGGACACGACCTACTCCTTGCTCAATCAACTGGACTCACCAGACCCTGTTCATCGCACAAGTATCTATCCGACTAGTAAGCATCTTAAAAGCTAAGTCTTGATATCTCTGTGTAAGTGCATCAAGTGTGTGTAAAGCGGCCTAAAACCAGCAGGGAAAATCAGCTCAGACCCATTCTGAGGATACATTTCCAACATAAAGAAGAAACAAGCAGGGCAAAACAGAGAGAAATTCTTCCAAAATGCGTTCAGGGACTGGCATGCAACCAGGATTGACCACATCTACAGCCCCAGCGGCAGAAGACATAAGGCTGGACACTCTTGGGGCTGAGACGATTGGTGAGGTTGGGAAAGCAAATGCAGACCCTTGAAAGGAATCCTGCGTGCTCCCCATTCCATGGGTCCCAACTCTCCAGGTTCAACGCAATCTTCCGACAGCGAAAGCACTCATTGGAAACCCAGCGGATGCTACACCGTGGGATCGGGAAAGCTTTCTGAAACTCACCTCAGTTTTCATCTCCTGGTGCTCGTGTTCTCCATTCAGGCCCCCTTACTAACAATCTCCCCACTTGGAGACTCGGCGCCTTTCCATGCCTCTTTCGTACCGTCTGCAATTTGTCCGCAGGATGAACTGCAAGAGGGGGAACCAATGAGAGACTCGCTGGAGGTGTTTGGTCGGGCACATGTCACTCTCATTTCCCATCACGAAGAAGAATTCACCAGCGGTTCAGCCTGCCACCCCGGATCGACAATAGGGCGTGAAGCCATCCAGCCGTGTTGCGTCCCACTCACAAAAAAGCGACTTGGGAAATGGAGCTCAGGGGCACTGCACTTCCCAAACCTGCAGAGTTCTAAACGATAACTATCGCCCCAAAATATATTGAGGTCAGGCTACGAAGAGGCGCTGAACGCAAGGCAGAACTGCAGGAAACGGATGTCAACGGGTACATCGGAATGGCCCCGATAGCACATGAAAAGCGCCAGAACGTGGACAATGATGCGGTTGGCCAAAAAGGGCGAATGCGTTTTTTCCTGAATATATTCAGGAAAAAACGCATTCGCCCTTTTTGGCCAACCAAGCAACCTGGGAGAGCAAATCAGCACTACAAAGAAATCTCTCGCCCCCCCCCCGGGGCAAAAGGGCCAGGCGAAAAAAGTCTAAAAACCAGAAAGGCAGGACAGCCCACGGAGTCAAGGGAGCCTTGTTAAGCTGATGGGCGGGATGTCAATGGCCAACAGCCAATCTTCACAAGTGTATCCTCTTTCCCAAACCATGTAAAACACAGAACCACAGAGCATAGGGCACTTCCACACATGGGCGTTGACCTTGGGAAAATGAAAAAATCAACCAGACACAGGGACCCCAAAGTTGAGGGCTGCTGTCTTGACAAGAACCTCCACTCCGGTACACGTTTCATATCCCAGGAAAGAGCCAAGTGGACAAAGACGAGTGGACAAGTGGACAAAGACAAGTGGACAAGTGGACAAGTGGTGCTACGTAGGTCCAATGGAGTGTCACTCAGCCATGAAATCCACGTCATGAGGCTGGTAGCAGCATCCTGAGTGGATTTAGGTACGATCATCCTCAGTGAAATAAGTCCCACAAAAAAAGAAACTTATGATATCACTTATCGAGGGAATGTAAAAATCGCTCCCCATGCACTGAATCCCCAAACAGAACAGAGTCACGCTTTTAGAAAACACACTTATGCCTGCTTCAGGGGAAAGGTGAGGTGCGGTGACGCATAAAACTCGAGTTTGAAATGAGCACAGATACCCTTCCGAAAACCGAATATGGAATGGACACGACCTACTCCTTGCTCAATCAACTGGACTCACCAGACCCTGTTCATCGCACAAGTATCTATCCGACTAGTAAGCATCTTCAAAGCTAAGTCTTGATATCTCTGTGTAAGTGCATCAAGTGTGTGTAAAGCGGCCTAAAACCAGCAGGGAAAATCAGCTCAGACCCATTCTGAGGATACATTTCCAACATAAAGAAGAAACAAGCAGGGCAAAACAGAGAGAAATTCTTCCAAAATGCGTTCAGGGACTGGCATGCAACCAGGATTGACCACATCTACAGCCCCAGCGGCAGAAGACATAAGGCTGGACACTCTTGGGGCTGAGACGATTGGTGAGGTTGGGAAAGCAAATGCAGACCCTTGAAAGGAATCCTGCGTGCTCCCCATTCCATGGGTCCCAACTCTCCAGGTTCAACGCAATCTTCCGACAGCGAAAGCACTCATTGGAAACCCAGCGGATGCTACACCGTGGGATCGGGAAAGCTTTCTGAAACTCACCTCAGTTTTCATCTCCTGGTGCTCGTGTTCTCCATTCAGGCCCCCTTACTAACAATCTCCCCACTTGGAGACTCGGCGCCTTTCCATGCCTCTTTCGTACCGTCTGCAATTTGTCCGCAGGATGAACTGCAAGAGGGGGAACCAATGAGAGACTCGCTGGAGGTGTTTGGTCGGGCACATGTCACTCTCATTTCCCATCACGAAGAAGAATTCACCAGCGGTTCAGCCTGCCACCCCGGATCGACAGTAGGCGTGAAGCCATCCAGCCGTGTTGCGTCCCACTCACAAAAAAGCGACTTGGGAAATGGAGCTCAGGGGCACTGCACTTCCCAAACCTGCAGAGTTCTAAACGATAACTATCGCCCCAAAATATATTGAGGTCAGGCTACGAAGAGGCGCTGAACGCAAGGCAGAACTGCAGGAAACGGATGTCAACGGGTACATCGGAATGGCCCCGATAGCACATGAAAAGCGCCAGAACGTGGACAATGATGCGGTTGGCCAAAAAGGGCGTATGCGTTTTTTCCTGAATATATTCAGGAAAAAACGCATACGCCCTTTTTGGCCAACCAAGCAACCTGGGAGAGCAAATCAGCACTACAAAGAAATCTCTCGCCCCCCCCGGGGCAAAAGGGCCAGGCGAAAAAAGTCTAAAAACCAGAAAGTCAGGACAGGCCACGGAGTCAAGGGAGCCTTGTTAAGCTGATGGGCGGGATGTCAATGGCCAACAGCCAATCTTCACAAGTGTATCCTCTTTCCCAAACCATGTAAAACACAGAACCACAGAGCATAGGGCACTTCCACACATGGGCGTTGACCTTGGGAAAATGAAAAAATCAACCAGACACAGGGACCCCAAAGTTGAGGGCTGCTGTCTTGACAAGAACCTCCACTCCGGTACACGTTTCATATCCCAGGAAAGAGCCAAGTGGACAAAGACGAGTGGACAAGTGGACAAAGACAAGTGGACAAGTGGACAAGTGGTGCTACGTAGGTCCAATGGAGTGTCACTCAGCCATGAAATCCACGTCATGAGGCTGGTAGCAGCATCCTGAGTGGATTTAGGTACGATCATCCTCAGTGAAATAAGTCCCACAAAAAAAGAAACTTATGATATCACTTATCGAGGGAATGTAAAAATCGCTCCCCATGCACTGAATCCCCAAACAGAACAGAGTCACGCTTTTAGAAAACACACTTATGCCTGCTTCAGGGGAAAGGTGAGGTGGGGTGACGCATAAAACTCGAGTTTGAAATGAGCACAGATACCCTTCCGAAAACCGAATATGGAATGGACACGACCTACTCCTTGCTCAATCAACTGGACTCACCAGACCCTGTTCATCGCACAAGTATCTATCCGACTAGTAAGCATCTTAAAAGCTAAGTCTTGATATCTCTGTGTAAGTGCATCCAGTGTGTGTAAAGCGGCCTAAAACCAGCAGGGAAAATCAGCTCAGACCCATTCTGAGGATACATTTCCAACATAAAGAAGAAACAAGCAGGGCAAAACAGAGAGAAATTCTTCCAAAATGCGTTCAGGGACTGGCATGCAACCAGGATTGACCACATCTACAGCCCCAGCGGCAGAAGACATAAGGCTGGACACTCTTGGGGCTGAGACGATTGGTGAGGTTGGGAAAGCAAATGCAGACCCTTGAAAGGAATCCTGCGTGCTCCCCATTCCATGGGTCCCAACTCTCCAGGTTCAACGCAATCTTCCGACAGCGAAAGCACTCATTGGAAACCCAGCGGTTGCTACACCGTGGGATCGGGAAAGCTTTCTGAAACTCACCTCAGTTTTCATCTCCTGGTGCTCGTGTTCTCCATTCAGGCCCCCTTACTAACAATCTCCCCACTTGGAGACTCGGCGCCTTTCCATGCCTCTTTCGTACCGTCTGCAATTTGTCCGCAGGATGAACTGCAAGAGGGGGAACCAATGAGAGACTCGCTGGAGGTGTTTGGTCGGGCACATGTCACTCTCATTTCCCATCACGAAGAAGAATTCACCAGCGGTTCAGCCTCCCACCCCGGATCGACAATAGGGCGTGAAGCCATCCAGCCGTGTTGCGTCCCACTCACAAAAAAGCGACTTGGGAAATGGAGCTCAGGGGCACTGCACTTCCCAAACCTGCAGAGTTCTAAACGATAACTATCGCCCCAAAATATATTGAGGTCAGGCTACGAAGAGGCGCTGAACGCAAGGCAGAACTGCAGGAAACGGATGTCAACGGGTACATCGGAATGGCCCCGATAGCACATGAAAAGCGCCAGAACGTGGACAATGATGCGGTTGGCCAAAAAGGGCGTATGCGTTTTTTCCTGAATATATTCAGGAAAAAACGCATACGCCCTTTTTGGCCAACCAAGCAACCTGGGAGAGCAAATCAGCACTACAAAGAAATCTCTCGCCCCCCCCCCCCGGGGCAAAAGGGCCAGGCGAAAAAAGTCTAAAAACCAGAAAGGCAGGACAGCCCACGGAGTCAAGGGAGCCTTGTTAAGCTGATGGGCGGGATGTCAATGGCCAACAGCCAATCTTCACAAGTGTATCCTCTTTCCCAAACCATGTAAAACACAGAACCACAGAGCATAGGGCACTTCCACACATGGGCGTTGACCTTGGGAAAATGAAAAAATCAACCAGACACAGGGACCCCAAAGTTGAGGGCTGCTGTCTTGACAAGAACCTCCACTCCGGTACACGTTTCATATCCCAGGAAAGAGCCAAGTGGACAAAGACGAGTGGACAAGTGGACAAAGACAAGTGGACAAGTGGACAAGTGGTGCTACGTAGGTCCAATGGAGTGTCACTCAGCCATGAAATCCACGTCATGAGGCTGGTAGCAGCATCCTGAGTGGATTTAGGTACGATCATCCTCAGTGAAATAAGTCCCACAAAAAAAGAAACTTATGATATCACTTATCGAGGGAATGTAAAAATCGCTCCCCATGCACTGAATCCCCAAACAGAACAGAGTCACGCTTTTAGAAAACACACTTATGCCTGCTTCAGGGGAAAGGTGAGGTGGGGTGACGCATAAAACTCGAGTTTGAAATGAGCACAGATACCCTTCCGAAAACCGAATATGGAATGGACACGACCTACTCCTTGCTCAATCAACTGGACTCACCAGACCCTGTTCATCGCACAAGTATCTATCCGACTAGTAAGCATCTTAAAAGCTAAGTCTTGATATCTCTGTGTAAGTGCATCAAGTGTGTGTAAAGCGGCCTAAAACCAGCAGGGAAAATCAGCTCAGACCCATTCTGAGGATACATTTCCAACATAAAGAAGAAACAAGCAGGGCAAAACAGAGAGAAATTCTTCCAAAATGCGTTCAGGGACTGGCATGCAACCAGGATTGACCACATCTACAGCCCCAGCGGCAGAAGACATAAGGCTGGACACTCTTGGGGCTGAGACGATTGGTGAGGTTGGGAAAGCAAATGCAGACCCTTGAAAGGAATCCTGCGTGCTCCCCATTCCATGGGTCCCAACTCTCCAGGTTCAACGCAATCTTCCGACAGCGAAAGCACTCATTGGAAACCCAGCGGATGCTACACCGTGGGATCGGGAAAGCTTTCTGAAACTCACCTCAGTTTTCATCTCCTGGTGCTCGTGTTCTCCATTCAGGCCCCCTTACTAACAATCTCCCCACTTGGAGACTCGGCGCCTTTCCATGCCTCTTTCGTACCGTCTGCAATTTGTCCGCAGGATGAACTGCAAGAGGGGAAACCAATGAGAGACTCGCTGGAGGTGTTTGGTCGGGCACATGTCACTCTCATTTCCCATCACGAAGAAGAATTCACCAGCGGTTCAGCCTGCCACCCCGGATCGACAGTAGGGCGTGAATCCATCCAGCCGTGTTGCGTCCCACTCACAAAAAAGCGACTTGGGAAATGGAGCTCAGGGGCACTGCACTTCCCAAAACTGCAGAGTTCTAAACGATAACTATCGCCCCAAAATATATTGAGGTCAGGCTACGAAGAGGCGTTGAACGCAAGGCAGAATTGCAGGAAACGGATGTCAACGGGTACATCGGAATGGCCCCGATAGCACATGAAAAGCGCCAGAACGTGGACAATGATGTGGTTGGCCAAAAAGGGCGAATGCGTTTTTTCCTGAATATATTCAGGAAAAAACGCATACGCCCTTTTTGGCCAACCAAGCAACCTGGGAGAGCAAATCAGCACTACAAAGAAATCTCTCGCCCCCCCCCCCCCCCGGGGCAAAAGGGCCAGGCGAAAAAAGTCTAAAAACCAGAAAGGCAGGACAGCCCACGGAGTCAAGGGAGCCTTGTTAAGCTGATGGGCGGGATGTCAATGGCCAACAGCCAATCTTCACAAGTGTATCCTCTTTCCCAAACCATGCAAAACACAGAACCACAGAGCATAGGGCACTTCCACACATGGGCGTTGACCTTGGGAAAATGAAAAAAATCAACCAGACACAGGGACCCCAAAGTTGAGGGCTGCTGTCTTGACAAGAACCTCCACTCCGGTACACGTTTCATATCCCAGGAAAGAGCCAAGTGGACAAAGACGAGTGGACAAGTGGACAAGTGCAGTAGTGGTGCTACGTAGGTCCAATGGAGTGTCACTCAGCCATGAAATCCACGTCATGAGGCTGGTAGCAGCATCCTGAGTGGATTTAGGTACGATCATCCTCAGTGAAATAAGTCCCACAAAAAGAAACTTATGATATCACTTATCGAGGGAATGTAAAAATCGCTCCCCATGCACTGAATCCCCAAACAGAACAGAGTCACGCTTTTAGAAAACACACTTATGCCTGCTTCAGGGGAAAGGTGAGGTGGGGTGACGCATAAAACTCGAGTTTGAAATGAGCACAGATACCCTTCCGAAAACCGAATATGGAATGGACACGACCTACTCCTTGCTCAATCAACTGGACTCACCAGACCCTGTTCATCGCACAAGTATCTATCCGACTAGTAAGCATCTTAAAAGCTAAGTCTTGATATCTCTGTGTAAGTGCATCAAGTGTGTGTAAAGCGGCCTAAAACCAGCAGGGAAAATCAGCTCAGACCCATTCTGAGGATACATTTCCAACATAAAGAAGAAACAAGCAGGGCAAAACAGAGAGAAATTCTTCCAAAATGCGTTCAGGGACTGGCATGCAACCAGGATTGACCACATCTACAGCCCCAGCGGCAGAAGACATAAGGCTGGACACTCTTGGGGCTGAGACGATTGGTGAGGTTGGGAAAGCAAATGCAGACCCTTGAAAGGAATCCTGCGTGCTCCCCATTCCATGGGTCCCAACTCTCCAGGTTCAACGCAATCTTCCGACAGCGAAAGCACTCATTGGAAACCCAGCGGATGCTACACCGTGGGATCGGGAAAGCTTTCTGAAACTCACCTCAGTTTTCATCTCCTGGTGCTCGTGTTCTCCATTCAGGCCCCCTTACTAACAATCTCCCCACTTGGAGACTCGGCGCCTTTCCATGCCTCTTTCGTACCGTCTGCAATTTGTCCGCAGGATGAACTGCAAGAGGGGGAACCAATGAGAGACTCGCTGGAGGTGTTTGGTCGGGCACATGTCACTCTCATTTCCCATCACGAAGAAGAGTTCACCAGCGGTTCAGCCTGCCACCCCGGATCGACAATAGGGCGTGAAGCCATCCAGCCGTGTTGCGTCCCACTCACAAAAAAGCGACTTGGGAAATGGAGCTCAGGGGCACTGCACTTCCCAAACCTGCAGAGTTCTAAACGATAACTATCGCCCCAAAATATATTGAGGTCAGGCTACGAAGAGGCGCTGAACGCAAGGCAGAACTGCAGGAAACGGATGTCAACGGGTACATCGGAATGGCCCCGATAGCACATGAAAAGCGCCAGAACGTGGACAATGATGCGGTTGGCCAAAAAGGGCGTATGCGTTTTTTCCTGAATATATTCAGGAAAAAACGCATACGCCCTTTTTGGCCAACCAAGCAACCTGGGAGAGCAAATCAGCACTACAAAGAAATCTCTCGCCCCCCCCCCCGGGGCAAAAGGGCCAGGCGAAAAAAGTCTAAAAACCAGAAAGGCAGGACAGCCCACGGAGTCAAGGGAGCCTTGTTAAGCTGATGGGCGGGATGTCAATGGCCAACAGCCAATCTTCACAAGTGTATCCTCTTTCCCAAACCATGTAAAACACAGAACCACAGAGCATAGGGCACTTCCACACATGGGCGTTGACCTTGGGAAAATGAAAAAATCAACCAGACACAGGGACCCCAAAGTTGAGGGCTGCTGTCTTGACAAGAACCTCCACTCCGGTACACGTTTCATATCCCAGGAAAGAGCCAAGTGGACAAAGACGAGTGGACAAGTGGACAAAGACAATTGGACAAGTGGACAAGTGGTGCTACGTAGATCCAATGGAGTGTCACTCAGCCATGAAATCCACGTCATGAGGCTGGTAGCAGCATCCTGAGTGGATTTAGGTACGATCATCCTCAGTGAAATAAGTCCCACAAAAAAAGAAACTTATGATATCACTTATCGAGGGAATGTAAAAATCGCTCCCCATGCACTGAATCCCCAAACAGAACAGAGTCACGCTTTTAGAAAACACACTTATGCCTGCTTCAGGGGAAAGGTGAGGTGGGGTGACGCATAAAACTCGAGTTTGAAATGAGCACAGATACCCTTCCGAAAACCGAATATGGAATGGACACGACCTACTCCTTGCTCAATCAACTGGACTCACCAGACCCTGTTCATCGCACAAGTATCTATCCGACTAGTAAGCATCTTAAAAGCTAAGTCTTGATATCTCTGTGTAAGTGCATCAAGTGTGTGTAAAGCGGCCTAAAACCAGCAGGGAAAATCAGCTCAGACCCATTCTGAGGATACATTTCCAACATAAAGAAGAAACAAGCAGGGCAAAACAGAGAGAAATTCTTCCAAAATGCGTTCAGGGACTGGCATGCAACCAGGATTGACCACATCTACAGCCCCAGCGGCAGAAGACATAAGGCTGGACACTCTTGGGGCTGAGACGATTGGTGAGGTTGGGAAAGCAAATGCAGACCCTTGAAAGGAATCCTGCGTGCTCCCCATTCCATGGGTCCCAGCTCTCCAGGTTCAACGCAATCTTCCGACAGCGAAAGCACTCATTGGAAACCCAGCGGTTGCTACACCGTGGGATCGGGAAAGCTTTCTGAAACTCACCTCAGTTTTCATCTCCTGGTGCTCGTGTTCTCCATTCAGGCCCCCTTACTAACAATCTCCCCACTTGGAGACTCGGCGCCTTTCCATGCCTCTTTCGTACCGTCTGCAATTTGTCCGCAGGATGAACTGCAAGAGGGGGAACCAATGAGAGACTCGCTGGAGGTGTTTGGTCGGGCACATGTCACTCTCATTTCCCATCACGAAGAAGAATTCACCAGCGGTTCAGCCTGCCACCCCGGATCGACAATAGGGCGTGAAGCCATCCAGCCGTGTTGCGTCCCACTCACAAAAAAGCGACTTGGGAAATGGAGCTCAGGGGCCCTGCACTTCCCAAACCTGCAGAGTTCTAAACGATAACTATCGCCCCAAAATATATTGAGGTCAGGCTACGAAGAGGCGCTGAACGCAAGGCAGAACTGCAGGAAACGGATGTCAACGGGTACATCGGAATGGCCCCGATAGCACATGAAAAGCGCCAGAACGTGGACAATGATGCGGTTGGCCAAAAAGGGCGTATGCGTTTTTTCCTGAATATATTCAGGAAAAAACGCATACGCCCTTTTTGGCCAACCAAGCAACCTGGGAGAGCAAATCAGCACTACAAAGAAATCTCTCACCCCCCCCCCACCGGGGCAAAAGGGCCAGGCGAAAAAAGTCTAAAAACCAGAAAGGCAGGACAGCCCACGGAGTCAAGGGAGCCTTGTTAAGCTGATGGGCGGGATGTCAATGGCCAACAGCCAATCTTCACAAGTGTATCCTCTTTCCCAAACCATGGAAAACACAGAACCACAGAGCATAGGGCACTTCCACACATGGGCGTTGACCTTGGGAAAATGAAAAAATCAACCAGACACAGGGACCCCAAAGTTGAGGGCTGCTGTCTTGACAAGAACCTCCACTCCGGTACACGTTTCATATCCCAGGAAAGAGCCAAGTGGACAAGTGTTCAAAGACAAGTGGACAAGTGGACAAGTGGTGCTACGTAGGTCCAATGGAGTGTCACTCAGCCATGAAATCCACGTCATGAGGCTGGTAGCAGCATCCTGAGTGGATTTAGGTACGATCATCCTCAGTGAAATAAGTCCCACAAAAAAAGAAACTTATGATATCACTTATCGAGGGAATGTAAAAATCGCTCCCCATGCACTGAATCCCCAAACAGAACAGAGTCACGCTTTTAGAAAACACACTTATGCCTGCTTCAGGGGAAAGGTGAGGTGGGGTGACGCATAAAACTCGAGTTTGAAATGAGCACAGATACCCTTCCGAAAACCGAATATGGAATGGACACGACCTACTCCTTGCTCAATCAACTGGACTCACCAGACCCTGTTCATCGCACAAGTATCTATCCGACTAGTAAGCATCTTAAAAGCTAAGTCTTGATATCTCTGTGTAAGTGCATCAAGTGTGTGTAAAGCGGCCTAAAACCAGCAGGGAAAATCAGCTCAGACCCATTCTGAGGATACATTTCCAACATAAAGAAGAAACAAGCAGGGCAAAACAGAGAGAAATTCTTCCAAAATGCGTTCAGGGACTGGCATGCAACCAGGATTGACCACATCTACAGCCCCAGCGGCAGAAGACATAAGGCTGGACACTCTTGGGGCTGAGACGATTGGTGAGGTTGGGAAAGCAAATGCAGACCCTTGAAAGGAATCCTGCGTGCTCCCCATTCCATGGGTCCCAACTCTCCAGGTTCAACGCAATCTTCCGGCAGCGAAAGCACTCATTGGAAACCCAGCGGATGCTACACCGTGGGATCGGGAAAGCTTTCTGAAACTCACCTCAGTTTTCATCTCCTGGTGCTCGTGTTCTCCATTCAGGCCCCCTTACTAACAATCTCCCCACTTGGAGACTCGGCGCCTTTCCATGCCTCTTTCGTACCGTCTGCAATTTGTCCGCAGGATGAACTGCAAGAGGGGGAACCAATGAGAGACTCGCTGGAGGTGTTTGGTCGGGCACATGTCACTCTCATTTCCCATCACGAAGAAGAATTCACCAGAGGTTCAGCCTGCCACCCCGGATCGACAATAGGGCGTGAAGCCATCCAGCCGAGTTGCGTCCCACTCACAAAACAGCGACTTGGGAAATGGAGCTCAGGGGCACTGCACTTCCCAAACCTGCAGAGTTCTAAACGATAACTATCGCCCCAAAATATATTGAGGTCAGGCTACGAAGAGGCGTTGAACGCAAGGCAGAATTGCAGGAAACGGATGTCAACGGATACATCGGAATGGCCCCGATAGCACATGAAAAGCGCCAGAACGTGGACAATGATGCGGTTGGCCAAAAAGGGCGTATGCGTTTTTTCCTGAATATATTCAGGAAAAAACGCATACGCCCTTTTTGGCCAACCAAGCAACCTGGGAGAGCAAATCAGCACTACAAAGAAATCTCTCGCCCCCCCCCGGGGCAAAAGGGCCAGGCGAAAAAAGTCTAAAAACCAGAAAGGCAGGACAGCCCACGGAGTCAAGGGAGCCTTGTTAAGCTGATGGGCGGGATGTCAATGGCCAACAGCCAATCTTCACAAGTGTATCCTCTTTCCCAAACCATGTAAAACACAGAACCACAGAGCATAGGGCACTTCCACACATGGGCGTTGACCTTGGGAAAATGAAAAAATCAACCAGACACAGGGACCCCAAAGTTGAGGGCTGCTGTCTTGACAAGAACCTCCACTCCGGTACACGTTTCATATCCCAGGAAAGAGCCAAGTGGACAAAGACGAGTGGACAAGTGGACAAAGACAAGTGGACAAGTGGACAAGTGGTGCTACGTAGGTCCAATGGAGTGTCACTCAGCCATGAAATCCACGTCATGAGGCTGGTAGCAGCATCCTGAGTGGATTTAGGTACGATCATCCTCAGTGAAATAAGTCCCACAAAAAAAGAAACTTATGATATCACTTATCGAGGGAATGTAAAAATCGCTCCCCATGCACTGAATCCCCAAACAGAACAGAGTCACGCTTTTAGAAAACACACTTATGCCTGCTTCAGGGGAAAGGTGAGGTGGGGTGACGCATAAAACTCGAGTTTGAAATGAGCACAGATACCCTTCCGAAAACCGAATATGGAATGGACACGACCTACTCCTTGCTCAATCAACTGGACTCACCAGACCCTGTTCATCGCACAAGTATCTATCCGACTAGTAAGCATCTTAAAAGCTAAGTCTTGATATCTCTGTGTAAGTGCATCAAGTGTGTGTAAAGCGGCCTAAAACCAGCAGGGAAAATCAGCTCAGACCCATTCTGAGGATACATTTCCAACATAAAGAAGAAACAAGCAGGGCAAAACAGAGAGAAATTCTTCCAAAATGCGTTCAGGGACTGGCATGCAACCAGGATTGACCACATCTACAGCCCCAGCGGCAGAAGACATAAGGCTGGACACTCTTGGGGCTGAGACGATTGGTGAGGTTGGGAAAGCAAATGCAGACCCTTGAAAGGAATCCTGCGTGCTCCCCATTCCATGGGTCCCAACTCTCCAGGTTCAACGCAATCTTCCGACAGCGAAAGCACTCATTGGAAACCCAGCGGATGCTACACCGTGGGATCGGGAAAGCTTTCTGAAACTCACCTCAGTTTTCATCTCCTGGTGCTCGTGTTCTCCATTCAGGCCCCCTTACTAACAATCTCCCCACTTGGAGACTCGGCGCCTTTCCATGCCTCTTTCGTACCGTCTGCAATTTGTCCGCAGGATGAACTGCAAGAGGGGGAACCAATGAGAGACTCGCTGGAGGTGTTTGGTCGGGCACATGTCACTCTCATTTCCCATCACGAAGAAGAATTCACCAGCGGTTCAGCCTGCCACCCCGGATCGACAATAGGGCGTGAAGCCATCCAGCCGTGTTGCGTCCCACTCACAAAAAAGCGACTTGGGAAATGGAGCTCAGGGGCACTGCACTTCCCAAACCTGCAGAGTTCTAAACGATAACTATCGCCCCAAAATATATTGAGGTCAGGCTACGAAGAGGCGCTGAACGCAAGGCAGAACTGCAGGAAACGGATGTCAACGGGTACATCGGAATGGCCCCGATAGCACATGAAAAGCGCCAGAACGTGGACAATGATGCGGTTGGCCAAAAAGGGCGAATGCGTTTTTTCCTGAATATATTCAGGAAAAAACGCATTCGCCCTTTTTGGCCAACCAAGCAACCTGGGAGAGCAAATCAGCACTACAAAGAAATCTCTCGCCCCCCCCCCGGGGCAAAAGGGCCAGGCGAAAAAAGTCTAAAAACCAGAAAGGCAGGACAGCCCACGGAGTCAAGGGAGCCTTGTTAAGCTGATGGGCGGGATGTCAATGGCCAACAGCCAATCTTCACAAGTGTATCCTCTTTCCCAAACCATGTAAAACACAGAACCACAGAGCATAGGGCACTTCCACACATGGGCGTTGACCTTGGGAAAATGAAAAAATCAACCAGACACAGGGACCCCAAAGTTGAGGGCTGCTGTCTTGACAAGAACCTCCACTCCGGTACACGTTTCATATCCCAGGAAAGAGCCAAGTGGACAAAGACGAGTGGACAAGTGGACAAAGACAAGTGGACAAGTGGACAAGTGGTGCTACGTAGGTCCAATGGAGTGTCACTCAGCCATGAAATCCACGTCATGAGGCTGGTAGCAGCATCCTGAGTGGATTTAGGTACGATCATCCTCAGTGAAATAAGTCCCACAAAAAAAGAAACTTATGATATCACTTATCGAGGGAATGTAAAAATCGCTCCCCATGCACTGAATCCCCAAACAGAACAGAGTCACGCTTTTAGAAAACACACTTATGCCTGCTTCAGGGGAAAGGTGAGGTGCGGTGACGCATAAAACTCGAGTTTGAAATGAGCACAGATACCCTTCCGAAAACCGAATATGGAATGGACACGACCTACTCCTTGCTCAATCAACTGGACTCACCAGACCCTGTTCATCGCACAAGTATCTATCCGACTAGTAAGCATCTTCAAAGCTAAGTCTTGATATCTCTGTGTAAGTGCATCAAGTGTGTGTAAAGCGGCCTAAAACCAGCAGGGAAAATCAGCTCAGACCCATTCTGAGGATACATTTCCAACATAAAGAAGAAACAAGCAGGGCAAAACAGAGAGAAATTCTTCCAAAATGCGTTCAGGGACTGGCATGCAACCAGGATTGACCACATCTACAGCCCCAGCGGCAGAAGACATAAGGCTGGACACTCTTGGGGCTGAGACGATTGGTGAGGTTGGGAAAGCAAATGCAGACCCTTGAAAGGAATCCTGCGTGCTCCCCATTCCATGGGTCCCAACTCTCCAGGTTCAACGCAATCTTCCGACAGCGAAAGCACTCATTGGAAACCCAGCGGATGCTACACCGTGGGATCGGGAAAGCTTTCTGAAACTCACCTCAGTTTTCATCTCCTGGTGCTCGTGTTCTCCATTCAGGCCCCCTTACTAACAATCTCCCCACTTGGAGACTCGGCGCCTTTCCATGCCTCTTTCGTACCGTCTGCAATTTGTCCGCAGGATGAACTGCAAGAGGGGGAACCAATGAGAGACTCGCTGGAGGTGTTTGGTCGGGCACATGTCACTCTCATTTCCCATCACGAAGAAGAATTCACCAGCGGTTCAGCCTGCCACCCCGGATCGACAATAGGGCGTGAAGCCATCCAGCCGTGTTGCGTCCCACTCACAAAAAAGCGACTTGGGAAATGGAGCTCAGGGGCACTGCACTTCCCAAACCTGCAGAGTTCTAAACGATAACTATCGCCCCAAAATATATTGAGGTCAGGCTACGAAGAGGCGCTGAACGCAAGGCAGAACTGCAGGAAACGGATGTCAACGGGTACATCGGAATGGCCCCGATAGCACATGAAAAGCGCCAGAACGTGGACAATGATGCGGTTGGCCAAAAAGGGCGTATGCGTTTTTTCCTGAATATATTCAGGAAAAAACGCATACGCCCTTTTTGGCCAACCAAGCAACCTGGGAGAGCAAATCAGCACTACAAAGAAATCTCTCGCCCCCCCCCGGGGCAAAAGGGCCAGGCGAAAAAAGTCTAAAAACCAGAAAGGCAGGACAGGCCACGGAGTCAAGGGAGCCTTGTTAAGCTGATGGGCGGGATGTCAATGGCCAACAGCCAATCTTCACAAGTGTATCCTCTTTCCCAAACCATGTAAAACACAGAACCACAGAGCATAGGGCACTTCCACACATGGGCGTTGACCTTGGGAAAATGAAAAAATCAACCAGACACAGGGACCCCAAAGTTGAGGGCTGCTGTCTTGACAAGAACCTCCACTCCGGTACACGTTTCATATCCCAGGAAAGAGCCAAGTGGACAAAGACGAGTGGACAAGTGGACAAAGACAAGTGGACAAGTGGACAAGTGGTGCTACGTAGGTCCAATGGAGTGTCACTCAGCCATGAAATCCACGTCATGAGGCTGGTAGCAGCATCCTGAGTGGATTTAGGTACGATCATCCTCAGTGAAATAAGTCCCACAAAAAAAGAAACTTATGATATCACTTATCGAGGGAATGTAAAAATCGCTCCCCATGCACTGAATCCCCAAACAGAACAGAGTCACGCTTTTAGAAAACACACTTATGCCTGCTTCAGGGGAAAGGTGAGGTGGGGTGACGCATAAAACTCGAGTTTGAAATGAGCACAGATACCCTTCCGAAAACCGAATATGGAATGGACACGACCTACTCCTTGCTCAATCAACTGGACTCACCAGACCCTGTTCATCGCACAAGTATCTATCCGACTAGTAAGCATCTTAAAAGCTAAGTCTTGATATCTCTGTGTAAGTGCATCAAGTGTGTGTAAAGCGGCCTAAAACCAGCAGGGAAAATCAGCTCAGACCCATTCTGAGGATACATTTCCAACATAAAGAAGAAACAAGCAGGGCAAAACAGAGAGAAATTCTTCCAAAATGCGTTCAGGGACTGGCATGCAACCAGGATTGACCACATCTACAGCCCCAGCGGCAGAAGACATAAGGCTGGACACTCTTGGGGCTGAGACGATTGGTGAGGTTGGGAAAGCAAATGCAGACCCTTGAAAGGAATCCTGCGTGCTCCCCATTCCATGGGTCCCAACTCTCCAGGTTCAACGCAATCTTCCGACAGCGAAAGCACTCATTGGAAACCCAGCGGATGCTACACCGTGGGATCGGGAAAGCTTTCTGAAACTCACCTCAGTTTTCATCTCCTGGTGCTCGTGTTCTCCATTCAGGCCCCCTTACTAACAATCTCCCCACTTGGAGACTCGGCGCCTTTCCATGCCTCTTTCGTACCGTCTGCAATTTGTCCGCAGGATGAACTGCAAGAGGGGGAACCAATGAGAGACTCGCTGGAGGTGTTTGGTCGGGCACATGTCACTCTCATTTCCCATCACGAAGAAGAATTCACCAGCGGTTCAGCCTGCCACCCCGGATCGACAGTAGGGCGTGAAGCCATCCAGCCGTGTTGCGTCCCACTCACAAAAAAGCGACTTGGGAAATGGAGCTCAGGGGCACTGCACTTCCCAAACCTGCAGAGTTCTAAACGATAACTATCGCCCCAAAATATATTGAGGTCAGGCTACGAAGAGGCGCTGAACGCAAGGCAGAACTGCAGGAAACGGATGTCAACGGGTACATCGGAATGGCCCCGATAGCACATGAAAAGCGCCAGAACGTGGACAATGATGCGGTTGGCCAAAAAGGGCGTATGCGTTTTTTCCTGAATATATTCAGGAAAAAACGCATACGCCCTTTTTGGCCAACCAAGCAACCTGGGAGAGCAAATCAGCACTACAAAGAAATCTCTCGCCCCCCCCGGGGCAAAAGGGCCAGGCGAAAAAAGTCTAAAAACCAGAAAGTCAGGACAGGCCACGGAGTCAAGGGAGCCTTGTTAAGCTGATGGGCGGGATGTCAATGGCCAACAGCCAATCTTCACAAGTGTATCCTCTTTCCCAAACCATGTAAAACACAGAACCACAGAGCATAGGGCACTTCCACACATGGGCGTTGACCTTGGGAAAATGAAAAAATCAACCAGACACAGGGACCCCAAAGTTGAGGGCTGCTGTCTTGACAAGAACCTCCACTCCGGTACACGTTTCATATCCCAGGAAAGAGCCAAGTGGACAAAGACGAGTGGACAAGTGGACAAAGACAAGTGGACAAGTGGACAAGTGGTGCTACGTAGGTCCAATGGAGTGTCACTCAGCCATGAAATCCACGTCATGAGGCTGGTAGCAGCATCCTGAGTGGATTTAGGTACGATCATCCTCAGTGAAATAAGTCCCACAAAAAAAGAAACTTATGATATCACTTATCGAGGGAATGTAAAAATCGCTCCCCATGCACTGAATCCCCAAACAGAACAGAGTCACGCTTTTAGAAAACACACTTATGCCTGCTTCAGGGGAAAGGTGAGGTGGGGTGACGCATAAAACTCGAGTTTGAAATGAGCACAGATACCCTTCCGAAAACCGAATATGGAATGGACACGACCTACTCCTTGCTCAATCAACTGGACTCACCAGACCCTGTTCATCGCACAAGTATCTATCCGACTAGTAAGCATCTTAAAAGCTAAGTCTTGATATCTCTGTGTAAGTGCATCCAGTGTGTGTAAAGCGGCCTAAAACCAGCAGGGAAAATCAGCTCAGACCCATTCTGAGGATACATTTCCAACATAAAGAAGAAACAAGCAGGGCAAAACAGAGAGAAATTCTTCCAAAATGCGTTCAGGGACTGGCATGCAACCAGGATTGACCACATCTACAGCCCCAGCGGCAGAAGACATAAGGCTGGACACTCTTGGGGCTGAGACGATTGGTGAGGTTGGGAAAGCAAATGCAGACCCTTGAAAGGAATCCTGCGTGCTCCCCATTCCATGGGTCCCAACTCTCCAGGTTCAACGCAATCTTCCGACAGCGAAAGCACTCATTGGAAACCCAGCGGTTGCTACACCGTGGGATCGGGAAAGCTTTCTGAAACTCACCTCAGTTTTCATCTCCTGGTGCTCGTGTTCTCCATTCAGGCCCCCTTACTAACAATCTCCCCACTTGGAGACTCGGCGCCTTTCCATGCCTCTTTCGTACCGTCTGCAATTTGTCCGCAGGATGAACTGCAAGAGGGGGAACCAATGAGAGACTCGCTGGAGGTGTTTGGTCGGGCACATGTCACTCTCATTTCCCATCACGAAGAAGAATTCACCAGCGGTTCAGCCTCCCACCCCGGATCGACAATAGGGCGTGAAGCCATCCAGCCGTGTTGCGTCCCACTCACAAAAAAGCGACTTGGGAAATGGAGCTCAGGGGCACTGCACTTCCCAAACCTGCAGAGTTCTAAACGATAACTATCGCCCCAAAATATATTGAGGTCAGGCTACGAAGAGGCGCTGAACGCAAGGCAGAACTGCAGGAAACGGATGTCAACGGGTACATCGGAATGGCCCCGATAGCACATGAAAAGCGCCAGAACGTGGACAATGATGCGGTTGGCCAAAAAGGGCGTATGCGTTTTTTCCTGAATATATTCAGGAAAAAACGCATACGCCCTTTTTGGCCAACCAAGCAACCTGGGAGAGCAAATCAGCACTACAAAGAAATCTCTCGCCCCCCCCCCCCCGGGGCAAAAGGGCCAGGCGAAAAAAGTCTAAAAACCAGAAAGGCAGGACAGCCCACGGAGTCAAGGGAGCCTTGTTAAGCTGATGGGCGGGATGTCAATGGCCAACAGCCAATCTTCACAAGTGTATCCTCTTTCCCAAACCATGTAAAACACAGAACCACAGAGCATAGGGCACTTCCACACATGGGCGTTGACCTTGGGAAAATGAAAAAATCAACCAGACACAGGGACCCCAAAGTTGAGGGCTGCTGTCTTGACAAGAACCTCCACTCCGGTACACGTTTCATATCCCAGGAAAGAGCCAAGTGGACAAAGACGAGTGGACAAGTGGACAAAGACAAGTGGACAAGTGGACAAGTGGTGCTACGTAGGTCCAATGGAGTGTCACTCAGCCATGAAATCCACGTCATGAGGCTGGTAGCAGCATCCTGAGTGGATTTAGGTACGATCATCCTCAGTGAAATAAGTCCCACAAAAAAAGAAACTTATGATATCACTTATCGAGGGAATGTAAAAATCGCTCCCCATGCACTGAATCCCCAAACAGAACAGAGTCACGCTTTTAGAAAACACACTTATGCCTGCTTCAGGGGAAAGGTGAGGTGGGGTGACGCATAAAACTCGAGTTTGAAATGAGCACAGATACCCTTCCGAAAACCGAATATGGAATGGACACGACCTACTCCTTGCTCAATCAACTGGACTCACCAGACCCTGTTCATCGCACAAGTATCTATCCGACTAGTAAGCATCTTAAAAGCTAAGTCTTGATATCTCTGTGTAAGTGCATCAAGTGTGTGTAAAGCGGCCTAAAACCAGCAGGGAAAATCAGCTCAGACCCATTCTGAGGATACATTTCCAACATAAAGAAGAAACAAGCAGGGCAAAACAGAGAGAAATTCTTCCAAAATGCGTTCAGGGACTGGCATGCAACCAGGATTGACCACATCTACAGCCCCAGCGGCAGAAGACATAAGGCTGGACACTCTTGGGGCTGAGACGATTGGTGAGGTTGGGAAAGCAAATGCAGACCCTTGAAAGGAATCCTGCGTGCTCCCCATTCCATGGGTCCCAACTCTCCAGGTTCAACGCAATCTTCCGACAGCGAAAGCACTCATTGGAAACCCAGCGGATGCTACACCGTGGGATCGGGAAAGCTTTCTGAAACTCACCTCAGTTTTCATCTCCTGGTGCTCGTGTTCTCCATTCAGGCCCCCTTACTAACAATCTCCCCACTTGGAGACTCGGCGCCTTTCCATGCCTCTTTCGTACCGTCTGCAATTTGTCCGCAGGATGAACTGCAAGAGGGGAAACCAATGAGAGACTCGCTGGAGGTGTTTGGTCGGGCACATGTCACTCTCATTTCCCATCACGAAGAAGAATTCACCAGCGGTTCAGCCTGCCACCCCGGATCGACAGTAGGGCGTGAATCCATCCAGCCGTGTTGCGTCCCACTCACAAAAAAGCGACTTGGGAAATGGAGCTCAGGGGCACTGCACTTCCCAAAACTGCAGAGTTCTAAACGATAACTATCGCCCCAAAATATATTGAGGTCAGGCTACGAAGAGGCGTTGAACGCAAGGCAGAATTGCAGGAAACGGATGTCAACGGGTACATCGGAATGGCCCCGATAGCACATGAAAAGCGCCAGAACGTGGACAATGATGTGGTTGGCCAAAAAGGGCGAATGCGTTTTTTCCTGAATATATTCAGGAAAAAACGCATACGCCCTTTTTGGCCAACCAAGCAACCTGGGAGAGCAAATCAGCACTACAAAGAAATCTCTCGCCCCCCCCCCCGGGGCAAAAGGGCCAGGCGAAAAAAGTCTAAAAACCAGAAAGGCAGGACAGCCCACGGAGTCAAGGGAGCCTTGTTAAGCTGATGGGCGGGATGTCAATGGCCAACAGCCAATCTTCACAAGTGTATCCTCTTTCCCAAACCATGCAAAACACAGAACCACAGAGCATAGGGCACTTCCACACATGGGCGTTGACCTTGGGAAAATGAAAAAAATCAACCAGACACAGGGACCCCAAAGTTGAGGGCTGCTGTCTTGACAAGAACCTCCACTCCGGTACACGTTTCATATCCCAGGAAAGAGCCAAGTGGACAAAGACGAGTGGACAAGTGGACAAGTGCAGTAGTGGTGCTACGTAGGTCCAATGGAGTGTCACTCAGCCATGAAATCCACGTCATGAGGCTGGTAGCAGCATCCTGAGTGGATTTAGGTACGATCATCCTCAGTGAAATAAGTCCCACAAAAAGAAACTTATGATATCACTTATCGAGGGAATGTAAAAATCGCTCCCCATGCACTGAATCCCCAAACAGAACAGAGTCACGCTTTTAGAAAACACACTTATGCCTGCTTCAGGGGAAAGGTGAGGTGGGGTGACGCATAAAACTCGAGTTTGAAATGAGCACAGATACCCTTCCGAAAACCGAATATGGAATGGACACGACCTACTCCTTGCTCAATCAACTGGACTCACCAGACCCTGTTCATCGCACAAGTATCTATCCGACTAGTAAGCATCTTAAAAGCTAAGTCTTGATATCTCTGTGTAAGTGCATCAAGTGTGTGTAAAGCGGCCTAAAACCAGCAGGGAAAATCAGCTCAGACCCATTCTGAGGATACATTTCCAACATAAAGAAGAAACAAGCAGGGCAAAACAGAGAGAAATTCTTCCAAAATGCGTTCAGGGACTGGCATGCAACCAGGATTGACCACATCTACAGCCCCAGCGGCAGAAGACATAAGGCTGGACACTCTTGGGGCTGAGACGATTGGTGAGGTTGGGAAAGCAAATGCAGACCCTTGAAAGGAATCCTGCGTGCTCCCCATTCCATGGGTCCCAACTCTCCAGGTTCAACGCAATCTTCCGACAGCGAAAGCACTCATTGGAAACCCAGCGGATGCTACACCGTGGGATCGGGAAAGCTTTCTGAAACTCACCTCAGTTTTCATCTCCTGGTGCTCGTGTTCTCCATTCAGGCCCCCTTACTAACAATCTCCCCACTTGGAGACTCGGCGCCTTTCCATGCCTCTTTCGTACCGTCTGCAATTTGTCCGCAGGATGAACTGCAAGAGGGGGAACCAATGAGAGACTCGCTGGAGGTGTTTGGTCGGGCACATGTCACTCTCATTTCCCATCACGAAGAAGAATTCACCAGCGGTTCAGCCTGCCACCCCGGATCGACAATAGGGCGTGAAGCCATCCAGCCGTGTTGCGTCCCACTCACAAAAAAGCGACTTGGGAAATGGAGCTCAGGGGCACTGCACTTCCCAAACCTGCAGAGTTCTAAACGATAACTATCGCCCCAAAATATATTGAGGTCAGGCTACGAAGAGGCGCTGAACGCAAGGCAGAACTGCAGGAAACGGATGTCAACGGGTACATCGGAATGGCCCCGATAGCACATGAAAAGCGCCAGAACGTGGACAATGATGCGGTTGGCCAAAAAGGGCGTATGCGTTTTTTCCTGAATATATTCAGGAAAAAACGCATACGCCCTTTTTGGCCAACCAAGCAACCTGGGAGAGCAAATCAGCACTACAAAGAAATCTCTCGCCCCCCCCCCGGGGCAAAAGGGCCAGGCGAAAAAAGTCTAAAAACCAGAAAGGCAGGACAGCCCACGGAGTCAAGGGAGCCTTGTTAAGCTGATGGGCGGGATGTCAATGGCCAACAGCCAATCTTCACAAGTGTATCCTCTTTCCCAAACCATGTAAAACACAGAACCACAGAGCATAGGGCACTTCCACACATGGGCGTTGACCTTGGGAAAATGAAAAAATCAACCAGACACAGGGACCCCAAAGTTGAGGGCTGCTGTCTTGACAAGAACCTCCACTCCGGTACACGTTTCATATCCCAGGAAAGAGCCAAGTGGACAAAGACGAGTGGACAAGTGGACAAAGACAAGTGGACAAGTGGACAAGTGGTGCTACGTAGATCCAATGGAGTGTCACTCAGCCATGAAATCCACGTCATGAGGCTGGTAGCAGCATCCTGAGTGGATTTAGGTACGATCATCCTCAGTGAAATAAGTCCCACAAAAAAAGAAACTTATGATATCACTTATCGAGGGAATGTAAAAATCGCTCCCCATGCACTGAATCCCCAAACAGAACAGAGTCACGCTTTTAGAAAACACACTTATGCCTGCTTCAGGGGAAAGGTGAGGTGGGGTGACGCATAAAACTCGAGTTTGAAATGAGCACAGATACCCTTCCGAAAACCGAATATGGAATGGACACGACCTACTCCTTGCTCAATCAACTGGACTCACCAGACCCTGTTCATCGCACAAGTATCTATCCGACTAGTAAGCATCTTAAAAGCTAAGTCTTGATATCTCTGTGTAAGTGCATCAAGTGTGTGTAAAGCGGCCTAAAACCAGCAGGGAAAATCAGCTCAGACCCATTCTGAGGATACATTTCCAACATAAAGAAGAAACAAGCAGGGCAAAACAGAGAGAAATTCTTCCAAAATGCGTTCAGGGACTGGCATGCAACCAGGATTGACCACATCTACAGCCCCAGCGGCAGAAGACATAAGGCTGGACACTCTTGGGGCTGAGACGATTGGTGAGGTTGGGAAAGCAAATGCAGACCCTTGAAAGGAATCCTGCGTGCTCCCCATTCCATGGGTCCCAGCTCTCCAGGTTCAACGCAATCTTCCGACAGCGAAAGCACTCATTGGAAACCCAGCGGTTGCTACACCGTGGGATCGGGAAAGCTTTCTGAAACTCACCTCAGTTTTCATCTCCTGGTGCTCGTGTTCTCCATTCAGGCCCCCTTACTAACAATCTCCCCACTTGGAGACTCGGCGCCTTTCCATGCCTCTTTCGTACCGTCTGCAATTTGTCCGCAGGATGAACTGCAAGAGGGGGAACCAATGAGAGACTCGCTGGAGGTGTTTGGTCGGGCACATGTCACTCTCATTTCCCATCACGAAGAAGAATTCACCAGCGGTTCAGCCTGCCACCCCGGATCGACAATAGGGCGTGAAGCCATCCAGCCGTGTTGCGTCCCACTCACAAAAAAGCGACTTGGGAAATGGAGCTCAGGGGCCCTGCACTTCCCAAACCTGCAGAGTTCTAAACGATAACTATCGCCCCAAAATATATTGAGGTCAGGCTACGAAGAGGCGCTGAACGCAAGGCAGAACTGCAGGAAACGGATGTCAACGGGTACATCGGAATGGCCCCGATAGCACATGAAAAGCGCCAGAACGTGGACAATGATGCGGTTGGCCAAAAAGGGCGTATGCGTTTTTTCCTGAATATATTCAGGAAAAAACGCATACGCCCTTTTTGGCCAACCAAGCAACCTGGGAGAGCAAATCAGCACTACAAAGAAATCTCTCACCCCCCCCCCCACCGGGGCAAAAGGGCCAGGCGAAAAAAGTCTAAAAACCAGAAAGGCAGGACAGCCCACGGAGTCAAGGGAGCCTTGTTAAGCTGATGGGCGGGATGTCAATGGCCAACAGCCAATCTTCACAAGTGTATCCTCTTTCCCAAACCATGGAAAACACAGAACCACAGAGCATAGGGCACTTCCACACATGGGCGTTGACCTTGGGAAAATGAAAAAATCAACCAGACACAGGGACCCCAAAGTTGAGGGCTGCTGTCTTGACAAGAACCTCCACTCCGGTACACGTTTCATATCCCAGGAAAGAGCCAAGTGGACAAGTGTTCAAAGACAAGTGGACAAGTGGACAAGTGGTGCTACGTAGGTCCAATGGAGTGTCACTCAGCCATGAAATCCACGTCATGAGGCTGGTAGCAGCATCCTGAGTGGATTTAGGTACGATCATCCTCAGTGAAATAAGTCCCACAAAAAAAGAAACTTATGATATCACTTATCGAGGGAATGTAAAAATCGCTCCCCATGCACTGAATCCCCAAACAGAACAGAGTCACGCTTTTAGAAAACACACTTATGCCTGCTTCAGGGGAAAGGTGAGGTGGGGTGACGCATAAAACTCGAGTTTGAAATGAGCACAGATACCCTTCCGAAAACCGAATATGGAATGGACACGACCTACTCCTTGCTCAATCAACTGGACTCACCAGACCCTGTTCATCGCACAAGTATCTATCCGACTAGTAAGCATCTTAAAAGCTAAGTCTTGATATCTCTGTGTAAGTGCATCAAGTGTGTGTAAAGCGGCCTAAAACCAGCAGGGAAAATCAGCTCAGACCCATTCTGAGGATACATTTCCAACATAAAGAAGAAACAAGCAGGGCAAAACAGAGAGAAATTCTTCCAAAATGCGTTCAGGGACTGGCATGCAACCAGGATTGACCACATCTACAGCCCCAGCGGCAGAAGACATAAGGCTGGACACTCTTGGGGCTGAGACGATTGGTGAGGTTGGGAAAGCAAATGCAGACCCTTGAAAGGAATCCTGCGTGCTCCCCATTCCATGGGTCCCAACTCTCCAGGTTCAACGCAATCTTCCGGCAGCGAAAGCACTCATTGGAAACCCAGCGGATGCTACACCGTGGGATCGGGAAAGCTTTCTGAAACTCACCTCAGTTTTCATCTCCTGGTGCTCGTGTTCTCCATTCAGGCCCCCTTACTAACAATCTCCCCACTTGGAGACTCGGCGCCTTTCCATGCCTCTTTCGTACCGTCTGCAATTTGTCCGCAGGATGAACTGCAAGAGGGGGAACCAATGAGAGACTCGCTGGAGGTGTTTGGTCGGGCACATGTCACTCTCATTTCCCATCACGAAGAAGAATTCACCAGAGGTTCAGCCTGCCACCCCGGATCGACAATAGGGCGTGAAGCCATCCAGCCGAGTTGCGTCCCACTCACAAAACAGCGACTTGGGAAATGGAGCTCAGGGGCACTGCACTTCCCAAACCTGCAGAGTTCTAAACGATAACTATCGCCCCAAAATATATTGAGGTCAGGCTACGAAGAGGCGTTGAACGCAAGGCAGAATTGCAGGAAACGGATGTCAACGGATACATCGGAATGGCCCCGATAGCACATGAAAAGCGCCAGAACGTGGACAATGATGCGGTTGGCCAAAAAGGGCGTATGCGTTTTTTCCTGAATATATTCAGGAAAAAACGCATACGCCCTTTTTGGCCAACCAAGCAACCTGGGAGAGCAAATCAGCACTACAAAGAAATCTCTCGCCCCCCCCCGGGGCAAAAGGGCCAGGCGAAAAAAGTCTAAAAACCAGAAAGGCAGGACAGCCCACGGAGTCAAGGGAGCCTTGTTAAGCTGATGGGCGGGATGTCAATGGCCAACAGCCAATCTTCACAAGTGTATCCTCTTTCCCAAACCATGTAAAACACAGAACCACAGAGCATAGGGCACTTCCACACATGGGCGTTGACCTTGGGAAAATGAAAAAATCAACCAGACACAGGGACCCCAAAGTTGAGGGCTGCTGTCTTGACAAGAACCTCCACTCCGGTACACGTTTCATATCCCAGGAAAGAGCCAAGTGGACAAAGACGAGTGGACAAGTGGACAAAGACAAGTGGACAAGTGGACAAGTGGTGCTACGTAGGTCCAATGGAGTGTCACTCAGCCATGAAATCCACGTCATGAGGCTGGTAGCAGCATCCTGAGTGGATTTAGGTACGATCATCCTCAGTGAAATAAGTCCCACAAAAAAAGAAACTTATGATATCACTTATCGAGGGAATGTAAAAATCGCTCCCCATGCACTGAATCCCCAAACAGAACAGAGTCACGCTTTTAGAAAACACACTTATGCCTGCTTCAGGGGAAAGGTGAGGTGGGGTGACGCATAAAACTCGAGTTTGAAATGAGCACAGATACCCTTCCGAAAACCGAATATGGAATGGACACGACCTACTCCTTGCTCAATCAACTGGACTCACCAGACCCTGTTCATCGCACAAGTATCTATCCGACTAGTAAGCATCTTAAAAGCTAAGTCTTGATATCTCTGTGTAAGTGCATCAAGTGTGTGTAAAGCGGCCTAAAACCAGCAGGGAAAATCAGCTCAGACCCATTCTGAGGATACATTTCCAACATAAAGAAGAAACAAGCAGGGCAAAACAGAGAGAAATTCTTCCAAAATGCGTTCAGGGACTGGCATGCAACCAGGATTGACCACATCTACAGCCCCAGCGGCAGAAGACATAAGGCTGGACACTCTTGGGGCTGAGACGATTGGTGAGGTTGGGAAAGCAAATGCAGACCCTTGAAAGGAATCCTGCGTGCTCCCCATTCCATGGGTCCCAGCTCTCCAGGTTCAACGCAATCTTCCGACAGCGAAAGCACTCATTGGAAACCCAGCGGTTGCTACACCGTGGGATCGGGAAAGCTTTCTGAAACTCACCTCAGTTTTCATCTCCTGGTGCTCGTGTTCTCCATTCAGGCCCCCTTACTAACAATCTCCCCACTTGGAGACTCGGCGCCTTTCCATGCCTCTTTCGTACCGTCTGCAATTTGTCCGCAGGATGAACTGCAAGAGGGGGAACCAATGAGAGACTCGCTGGAGGTGTTTGGTCGGGCACATGTCACTCTCATTTCCCATCACGAAGAAGAATTCACCAGCGGTTCAGCCTGCCACCCCGGATCGACAATAGGGCGTGAAGCCATCCAGCCGTGTTGCGTCCCACTCACAAAAAAGCGACTTGGGAAATGGAGCTCAGGGGCCCTGCACTTCCCAAACCTGCAGAGTTCTAAACGATAACTATCGCCCCAAAATATATTGAGGTCAGGCTACGAAGAGGCGCTGAACGCAAGGCAGAACTGCAGGAAACGGATGTCAACGGGTACATCGGAATGGCCCCGATAGCACATGAAAAGCGCCAGAACGTGGACAATGATGCGGTTGGCCAAAAAGGGCGTATGCGTTTTTTCCTGAATATATTCAGGAAAAAACGCATACGCCCTTTTTGGCCAACCAAGCAACCTGGGAGAGCAAATCAGCACTACAAAGAAATCTCTCACCCCCCCCCCCCACCGGGGCAAAAGGGCCAGGCGAAAAAAGTCTAAAAACCAGAAAGGCAGGACAGCCCACGGAGTCAAGGGAGCCTTGTTAAGCTGATGGGCGGGATGTCAATGGCCAACAGCCAATCTTCACAAGTGTATCCTCTTTCCCAAACCATGGAAAACACAGAACCACAGAGCATAGGGCACTTCCACACATGGGCGTTGACCTTGGGAAAATGAAAAAATCAACCAGACACAGGGACCCCAAAGTTGAGGGCTGCTGTCTTGACAAGAACCTCCACTCCGGTACACGTTTCATATCCCAGGAAAGAGCCAAGTGGACAAGTGTTCAAAGACAAGTGGACAAGTGGACAAGTGGTGCTACGTAGGTCCAATGGAGTGTCACTCAGCCATGAAATCCACGTCATGAGGCTGGTAGCAGCATCCTGAGTGGATTTAGGTACGATCATCCTCAGTGAAATAAGTCCCACAAAAAAAGAAACTTATGATATCACTTATCGAGGGAATGTAAAAATCGCTCCCCATGCACTGAATCCCCAAACAGAACAGAGTCACGCTTTTAGAAAACACACTTATGCCTGCTTCAGGGGAAAGGTGAGGTGGGGTGACGCATAAAACTCGAGTTTGAAATGAGCACAGATACCCTTCCGAAAACCGAATATGGAATGGACACGACCTACTCCTTGCTCAATCAACTGGACTCACCAGACCCTGTTCATCGCACAAGTATCTATCCGACTAGTAAGCATCTTAAAAGCTAAGTCTTGATATCTCTGTGTAAGTGCATCAAGTGTGTGTAAAGCGGCCTAAAACCAGCAGGGAAAATCAGCTCAGACCCATTCTGAGGATACATTTCCAACATAAAGAAGAAACAAGCAGGGCAAAACAGAGAGAAATTCTTCCAAAATGCGTTCAGGGACTGGCATGCAACCAGGATTGACCACATCTACAGCCCCAGCGGCAGAAGACATAAGGCTGGACACTCTTGGGGCTGAGACGATTGGTGAGGTTGGGAAAGCAAATGCAGACCCTTGAAAGGAATCCTGCGTGCTCCCCATTCCGTGGGTCCCAACTCTCCAGGTTCAACGCAATCTTCCGTCAGCGAAAGCACTCATTGGAAACCCAGCGGATGCTACACCGTGGGATCGGGAAAGCTTTCTGAAACTCACCTCAGTTTTCATCTCCTGGTGCTCGTGTTCTCCATTCAGGCCCCCTTACTAACAATCTCCCCACTTGGAGACTCGGCGCCTTTCCATGCCTCTTTCGTACCGTCTGCAATTTGTCCGCAGGATGAACTGCAAGAGGGGGAACCAATGAGAGACTCGCTGGAGGTGTTTGGTCGGGCACATGTCACTCTCATTTCCCATCACGAAGAAGAATTCACCAGAGGTTCAGCCTGCCACCCCGGATCGACAATAGGGCGTGAAGCCATCCAGCCGAGTTGCGTCCCACTCACAAAACAGCGACTTGGGAAATGGAGCTCAGGGGCACTGCACTTCCCAAACCTGCAGAGTTCTAAACGATAACTATCGCCCCAAAATATATTGAGGTCAGGCTACGAAGAGGCGTTGAACGCAAGGCAGAATTGCAGGAAACGGATGTCAACGGATACATCGGAATGGCCCCGATAGCACATGAAAAGCGCCAGAACGTGGACAATGATGCGGTTGGCCAAAAAGGGCGTATGCGTTTTTTCCTGAATATATTCAGGAAAAAACGCATACGCCCTTTTTGGCCAACCAAGCAACCTGGGAGAGCAAATCAGCACTACAAAGAAATCTCTCGCCCCCCCCCTCCGGGGCAAAAGGGCCAGGCGAAAAAAGTCTAAAAACCAGAAAGGCAGGACAGCCCACGGAGTCAAGGGAGCCTTGTTAAGCTGATGGGCGGGATGTCAATGGCCAACAGCCAATCTTCACAAGTGTATCCTCTTTCCCAAACCATGTAAAACACAGAACCACAGAGCATAGGGCACTTCCACACATGGGCGTTGACCTTGGGAAAATGAAAAAATCAACCAGACACAGGGACCCCAAAGTTGAGGGCTGCTGTCTTGACAAGAACCTCCACTCCGGTACACGTTTCATATCCCAGGAAAGAGCCAAGTGGACAAAGACGAGTGGACAAGTGGACAAAGACAAGTGGACAAGTGGACAAGTGGTGCTACGTAGGTCCAATGGAGTGTCACTCAGCCATGAAATCCACGTCATGAGGCTGGTAGCAGCATCCTGAGTGGATTTAGGTACGATCATCCTCAGTGAAATAAGTCCCACAAAAAAAGAAACTTATGATATCACTTATCGAGGGAATGTAAAAATCGCTCCCCATGCACTGAATCCCCAAACAGAACAGAGTCACGCTTTTAGAAAACACACTTATGCCTGCTTCAGGGGAAAGGTGAGGTGGGGTGACGCATAAAACTCGAGTTTGAAATGAGCACAGATACCCTTCCGAAAACCGAATATGGAATGGACACGACCTACTCCTTGCTCAATCAACTGGACTCACCAGACCCTGTTCATCGCACAAGTATCTATCCGACTAGTAAGCATCTTAAAAGCTAAGTCTTGATATCTCTGTGTAAGTGCATCAAGTGTGTGTAAAGCGGCCTAAAACCAGCAGGGAAAATCAGCTCAGACCCATTCTGAGGATACATTTCCAACATAAAGAAGAAACAAGCAGGGCAAAACAGAGAGAAATTCTTCCAAAATGCGTTCAGGGACTGGCATGCAACCAGGATTGACCACATCTACAGCCCCAGCGGCAGAAGACATAAGGCTGGACACTCTTGGGGCTGAGACGATTGGTGAGGTTGGGAAAGCAAATGCAGACCCTTGAAAGGAATCCTGCGTGCTCCCCATTCCATGGGTCCCAACTCTCCAGGTTCAACGCAATCTTCCGACAGCGAAAGCACTCATTGGAAACCCAGCGGATGCTACACCGTGGGATCGGGAAAGCTTTCTGAAACTCACCTCAGTTTTCATCTCCTGGTGCTCGTGTTCTCCATTCAGGCCCCCTTACTAACAATCTCCCCACTTGGAGACTCGGCGCCTTTCCATGCCTCTTTCGTACCGTCTGCAATTTGTCCGCAGGATGAACTGCAAGAGGGGGAACCAATGAGAGACTCGCTGGAGGTGTTTAGTCGGGCACATGTCACTCTCATTTCCCATCACGAAGAAGAATTCACCAGCGGTTCAGCCTGCCACCCCGGATCGACAATAGGGCGTGAAGCCATCCAGCCGTGTTGCGTCCCACTCACAAAAAAGCGACTTGGGAAATGGAGCTCAGGGGCACTGCACTTCCCAAACCTGCAGAGTTCTAAACGATAACTATCGCCCCAAAATATATTGAGGTCAGGCTACGAAGAGGCGCTGAACGCAAGGCAGAACTGCAGGAAACGGATGTCAACGGGTACATCGGAATGGCCCCGATAGCACATGAAAAGCGCCAGAACGTGGACAATGATGCGGTTGGCCAAAAAGGGCGTATGCGTTTTTTCCTGAATATATTCAGGAAAAAACGCATACGCCCTTTTTGGCCAACCAAGCAACCTGGGAGAGCAAATCAGCACTACAAAGAAATCTCTCGCCCCCCCCGGGGCAAAAGGGCCAGGCGAAAAAAGTCTAAAAACCAGAAAGGCAGGACAGGCCACGGAGTCAAGGGAGCCTTGTTAAGCTGATGGGCGGGATGTCAATGGCCAACAGCCAATCTTCACAAGTGTATCCTCTTTCCCAAACCATGTAAAACACAGAACCACAGAGCATAGGGCACTTCCACACATGGGCGTTGACCTTGGGAAAATGAAAAAATCAACCAGACACAGGGACCCAAAGTTGAGGGCTGCTGTCTTGACAAGAACCTCCACTCCGGTACACGTATCATATCCCAGGAAAGAGCCAAGTGGACAAAGACGAGTGGACAAGTGGACAAAGACAAGTGGACAAGTGGACAAGTGGTGCTACGTAGGTCCAATGGAGTGTCACTCAGCCATGAAATCCACGTCATGAGGCTGGTAGCAGCATCCTGAGTGGATTTAGGTACGATCATCCTCAGTGAAATAAGTCCCACAAAAAAAGAAACTTATGATATCACTTATCGAGGGAATGTAAAAATCGCTCCCCATGCACTGAATCCCCAAACAGAACAGAGTCACGCTTTTAGAAAACACACTTATGCCTGCTTCAGGGGAAAGGTGAGGTGGGGTGACGCATAAAACTCGAGTTTGAAATGAGCACAGATACCCTTCCGAAAACCGAATATGGAATGGACACGACCTACTCCTTGCTCAATCAACTGGACTCACCAGACCCTGTTCATCGCACAAGTATCTATCCGACTAGTAAGCATCTTAAAAGCTAAGTCTTGATATCTCTGTGTAAGTGCATCAAGTGTGTGTAAAGCGGCCTAAAACCAGCAGGGAAAATCAGCTCAGACCCATTCTGAGGATACATTTCCAACATAAAGAAGAAACAAGCAGGGCAAAACAGAGAGAAATTCTTCCAAAATGCGTTCAGGGACTGGCATGCAACCAGGATTGACCACATCTACAGCCCCAGCGGCAGAAGACATAAGGCTGGACACTCTTGGGGCTGAGACGATTGGTGAGGTTGGGAAAGCAAATGCAGACCCTTGAAAGGAATCCTGCGTGCTCCCCATTCCATGGGTCCCAACTCTCCAGGTTCAACGCAATCTTCCGACAGCGAAAGCACTCATTGGAAACCCAGCGGTTGCTACACCGTGGGATCGGGAAAGCTTTCTGAAACTCACCTCAGTTTTCATCTCCTGGTGCTCGTGTTCTCCATTCAGGCCCCCTTACTAACAATCTCCCCACTTGGAGACTCGGCGCCTTTCCATGCCTCTTTCGTACCGTCTGCAATTTGTCCGCAGGATGAACTGCAAGAGGGGGAACCAATGAGAGACTCGCTGGAGGTGTTTGGTCGGGCACATGTCACTCTCATTTCCCATCACGAAGAAGAATTCACCAGCGGTTCAGCCTGCCACCCCGGATCGACAATAGGGCGTGAAGCCATCCAGCCGTGTTGCGTCCCACTCACAAAAAAGCGACTTGGGAAATGGAGCTCAGGGGCACTGCACTTCCCAAACCTGCAGAGTTCTAAACGATAACTTTCGCCCCAAAATATATTGAGGTCAGGCTACGAAGAGGCGCTGAACGCAAGGCAGAACTGCAGGAAACGGATGTCAACGGGTACATCGGAATGGCCCCGATAGCACATGAAAAGCGCCAGAACGTGGACAATGATGCGGTTGGCCAAAAAGGGCGTATGCGTTTTTTCCTGAATATATTCAGGAAAAAACGCATACGCCCTTTTTGGCCAACCAAGCAACCTGGGAGAGCAAATCAGCACTACAAAGAAATCTCTCGCCCCCCCCCGGGGCAAAAGGGCCAGGCGAAAAAAGTCTAAAAACCAGAAAGGCAGGACAGGCCACGGAGTCAAGGGAGCCTTGTTAAGCTGATGGGCGGGATGTCAATGGCCAACAGCCAATCTTCACAAGTGTATCCTCTTTCCCAAACCATGTAAAACACAGAACCACAGAGCATAGGGCACTTCCACACATGGGCGTTGACCTTGGGAAAATGAAAAAATCAACCAGACACAGGGACCCCAAAGTTGAGGGCTGCTGTCTTGACAAGAACCTCCACTCCGGTACACGTTTCATATCCCAGGAAAGAGCCAAGTGGACAAAGACGAGTGGACAAGTGGACAAAGACAAGTGGACAAGTGGACAAGTGGTGCTACGTAGGTCCAATGGAGTGTCACTCAGCCATGAAATCCACGTCATGAGGCTGGTAGCAGCATCCTGAGTGGATTTAGGTACGATCATCCTCAGTGAAATAAGTCCCACAAAAAAAGAAACTTATGATATCACTTATCGAGGGAATGTAAAAATCGCTCCCCATGCACTGAATCCCCAAACAGAACAGAGTCACGCTTTTAGAAAACACACTTATGCCTGCTTCAGGGGAAAGGTGAGGTGGGGTGACGCATAAAACTCGAGTTTGAAATGAGCACAGATACCCTTCCGAAAACCGAATATGGAATGGACACGACCTACTCCTTGCTCAATCAACTGGACTCACCAGACCCTGTTCATCGCACAAGTATCTATCCGACTAGTAAGCATCTTAAAAGCTAAGTCTTGATATCTCTGTGTAAGTGCATCAAGGGTGTGTAAAGCGGCCTAAAACCAGCAGGGAAAATCAGCTCAGACCCATTCTGATGATACATTTCCAACACAAAGAAGAAACAAGCAGGGTAAAACAGAGAGAAATTCTTCCAAAATGCGTTCAGGGACTGGCATGCAACCAGGATTGACCACATCTACAGCCCCAGCGGCAGAAGACATAAGGCTGGACACTCTTGGGGCTGAGACGATTGGTGAGGTTGGGAAAGCAAATGCAGACCCTTGAAAGGAATCCTGCGTGCTCCCCATTCCATGGGTCCCAACTCTCCAGGTTCAACGCAATCTTCCGACAGCGAAAGCACTCATTGGAAACCCAGCGGATGCTACACCGTGGGATCGGGAAAGCTTTCTGAAACTCACCTCAGTTTTCATCTCCTGGTGCTCGTGTTCTCCATTCAGGCCCCCTTACTAACAATCTCCCCACTTGGAGACTCGGCGCCTTTCCATGCCTCTTTCGTACCGTCTGCAATTTGTCCGCAGGATGAACTGCAAGAGGGGGAACCAATGAGAGACTCGCTGGAGGTGTTTGGTCGGGCACATGTCACTCTCATTTCCCATCACGAAGAAGAATTCACCAGCGGTTCAGCCTGCCACCCCGGATCGACAATAGGGCGTGAAGCCATCCAGCCGTGTTGCGTCCCACTCACAAAAAAGCGACTTGGGAAATGGAGCTCAGGGGCACTGCACTTCCCAAACCTGCAGAGTTCTAAACGATAACTATCGCCCCAAAATATATTGAGGTCAGGCTACGAAGAGGCGCTGAATGCAAGGCAGAACTGCAGGAAACGGAAGTCAACGGGTACATCGGAATGGCCCCGATAGCACATGAAAAGCGCCAGAACGTGGACAATGATGCGGTTGGCCAAAAAGGGCGTATGCGTTTTTTCCTGAATATATTCAGGAAAAAACGCATACGCCCTTTTTGGCCAACCAAGCAACCTGGGAGAGCAAATCAGCACTACAAAGAAATCTCTCGCCCCCCCCCCCCGGGGCAAAAGGGCCAGGCAAAAAAAGTCTAAAAACCAGAAAGGCAGGACAGCCCACGGAGTCAAGGGAGCCTTGTTAAGCTGATGGGCGGGATGTCAATGGCCAACAGCCAATCTTCACAAGTGTATCCTCTTTCCCAAACCATGTAAAACACAGAACCACAGAGCATAGGGCACTTCCACACATGGGCGTTGACCTTGGGAAAATGAAAAAATCAACCAGACACAGGGACCCCAAAGTTGAGGGCTGCTGTCTTGACAAGAACCTCCACTCCGGTACACGTTTCATATCCCATGAAAGAGCCAAGTGGACAAGTGGACAAAGACAAGTGGACAAGTGGACAAGTGGTGCTACGTAGGTCCAATGGAGTGTCACTCAGCCATGAAATCCACGTCATGAGGCTGGTAGCAGCATCCTGAGTGGATTTAGGTACGATCATCCTCAGTGAAATAAGTCCCACAAAAAAAGAAACTTATGATATCACTTATCGAGGGAATGTAAAAATCGCTCCCCATGCACTGAATCCCCAAACAGAACAGAGTCACGCTTTTAGAAAACACACTTATGCCTGCTTCAGGGGAAAGGTGAGGTGGGGTGACGCATAAAACTCGAGTTTGAAATGAGCACAGATACCCTTCCGAAAACCGAATATGGAATGGACACGACCTACTCCTTGCTCAATCAACTGGACTCACCAGACCCTGTTCATCGCACAAGTATCTATCCGACTAGTAAGCATCTTAAAAGCTAAGTCTTGATATCTCTGTGTAAGTGCATCAAGTGTGTGTAAAGCAGCCTAAAACCAGCAGGGAAAATCAGCTCAGACCCATTCTGAGGATACATTTCCAACATAAAGAAGAAACAAGCAGGGCAAAACAGAGAGAAATTCTTCCAAAATGCGTTCAGGGACTGGCATGCAACCAGGATTGACCACATCTACAGCCCCAGCGGCAGAAGACATAAGGCTGGACACTCTTGGGGCTGAGACGATTGGTGAGGTTGGGAAAGCAAATGCAGACCCTTGAAAGGAATCCTGCGTGCTCCCCATTCCATGGCTCCCAACTCTCCAGGTTCAACGCAATCTTCCGACAGCGAAAGCACTCATTGGAAACTCAGCGGTTGCTACACCGTGGGATCGGGAAAGCTTTCTGAAACTCACCTCAGTTTTCATCTCCTGGTGCTCGTGTTCTCCATTCAGGCCCCCTTACTAACAATCTCCCCACTTGGAGACTCGGCGCCTTTCCATGCCTCTTTCGTACCGTCTGCAATTTGTCCGCAGGATGAACTGCAAGAGGGGGAACCAATGAGAGACTCGCTGGAGGTGTTTGGTCGGGCACATGTCACTCTCATTTCCCATCACGAAGAAGAATTCACCAGCGGTTCAGCCTGCCACCCCGGATCGACAATAGGGCGTGAAGCCATCCAGCCGTGTTGCGTCCCACTCACAAAAAAGCGACTTGGGAAATGGAGCTCAGGGGCACTGCACTTCCCAAACCTGCAGAGTTCTAAACGATAACTATCGCCCCAAAATATATTGAGGTCAGGCTACGAAGAGGCGCTGAACGCAAGGCAGAACTGCAGGAAACGGATGTCAACGGGTACATCGGAATGGCCCCGATAGCACATGAAAAGCGCCAGAACGTGGACAATGATGCGGTTGGCCAAAAAGGGCGTATGCGTTTTTTCCTGAATATATTCAGGAAAAAACGCATACGCCCTTTTTGGCCAACCAAGCAACCTGGGAGAGCAAATCAGCACTACAAAAAATCTCTCGCCCCCCCCCGGGGCAAAAGGGCCAGACGAAAAAAGTCTAAAAACCAGAAAGGCAGGACAGCCCACGGAGTCAAGGGAGCCTTGTTAAGCTGATGGGCGGGATGTCAATGGCCAACAGCCAATCTTCACAAGTGTATCCTCTTTCCCAAACCATGTAAAACACAGAACCACAGAGCATAGGGCACTTCCACACATGGGCGTTGACCTTGGGAAAATGAAAAAATCAACCAGACACAGGGACCCCAAAGTTGAGGGCTGCTGTCTTGACAAGAACCTCCACTCCGGTACACGTTTCATATCCCAGGAAAGAGCCAAGTGGACAAAGACGAGTGGACAAGTGGACAAGTGCAGAAGTGGTGCTACGTAGGTCCAATGGAGTGTCACTCAGCCATGAAATCCACGTCATGAGGCTGGTAGCAGCATCCTGAGTGGATTTAGGTACGATCATCCTCAGTGAAATAAGTCCCACAAAAAAAGAAACTTATGATATCACTTATCGAGGGAATGTAAAAATCGCTCCCCATGCACTGAATCCCCAAACAGAACAGAGTCACGCTTTTAGAAAACACACTTATGCCTGCTTCAGGGGAAAGGTGAGGTGGGGTGACGCATAAAACTCGAGTTTGAAATGAGCACAGATACCCTTCCGAAAACCGAATATGGAATGGACACGACCTACTCCTTGCTCAATCAACTGGACTCACCAGACCCTGTTCATCGCACAAGTATCTATCCGACTAGTAAGCATCTTAAAAGCTAAGTCTTGATATCTCTGTGTAAGTGCATCAAGTGTGTGTAAAGCGGCCTAAAACCAGCAGGGAAAATCAGCTCAGACCCATTCTGAGGATACATTTCCAACATAAAGAAGAAACAAGCAGGGCAAAACAGAGAGAAATTCTTCCAAAATGCGTTCAGGGACTGGCATGCAACCAGGATTGACCACATCTACAGCCCCAGCGGCAGCAGACATAAGGCTGGACACTCTTGGGGCTGAGACGATTGGTGAGGTTGGGAAAGCAAATGCAGACCCTTGAAAGGAATCCTGCGTGCTCCCCATTCCATGGGTCCCAACTCTCCAGGTTCAACGCAATCTTCCGACAGCGAAAGCACTCATTGGAAACCCAGCGGTTGCTACACCGTGGGATCGGGAAAGCTTTCTGAAACTCACCTCAGTTTTCATCTCCTGGTGCTCGTGTTCTCCATTCAGGCCCCCTTACTAACAATCTCCCCACTTGGAGACTCGGCGCCTTTCCATGCCTCTTTCGTACCGTCTGCAATTTGTCCGCAGGATGAACTGCAAGAGGGGGAACCAATGAGAGACTCGCTGGAGGTGTTTGGTCGGGCACATGTCACTCTCATTTCCCATCACGAAGAAGAATTCACCAGCGGTTCAGCCTGCCACCCCGGATCGACAATAGGGCGTGAAGCCATCCAGCCGTGTTGCGTCCCACTCACAAAAAAGCGACTTGGGAAATGGAGCTCAGGGGCACTGCACTTCCCAAACCTGCAGAGTTCTAAACGATAACTATCGCCCCAAAATATATTGAGGTCAGGCTACGAAGAGGCGCTGAACGCAAGGCAGAACTGCAGGAAACGGATGTCAACGGGTACATCGGAATGGCCCCGATAGCACATGAAAAGCGCCAGAACGTGGACAATGATGCGGTTGGCCAAAAAGGGCGTATGCGTTTTTTCCTGAATATATTCAGGAAAAAACGCATACGCCCTTTTTGGCCAACCAAGCAACCTGGGAGAGCAAATCAGCACTACAAAGAAATCTCTCGCCCCCCCCCCCCCGGGGCAAAAGGGCCAGGCGAAAAAAGTCTAAAAACCAGAAAGGCAGGACAGCCCACGGAGTCAAGGGAGCCTTGTTAAGCTGATGGGCGGGATGTCAATGGCCAACAGCCAATCTTCACAAGTGTATCCTCTTTCCCAAACCATGTAAAACACAGAACCACAGAGCATAGGGCACTTCCACACATGGGCGTTGACCTTGGGAAAATGAAAAAATCAACCAGACACAGGGACCCCAAAGTTGAGGGCTGCTGTCTTGACAAGAACCTCCACTCCGGTACACGTTTCATATCCCAGGAAAGAGCCAAGTGGACAAAGACGAGTGGACAAGTGGACAAAGACAAGTGGACAAGTGGACAAGTGGTGCTACGTAGGTCCAATGGAGTGTCACTCAGCCATGAAATCCACGTCATGAGGCTGGTAGCAGCATCCTGAGTGGATTTAGGTACGATCATCCTCAGTGAAATAAGTCCCACAAAAAAAGAAACTTATGATATCACTTATCGAGGGAATGTAAAAATCGCTCCCCATGCACTGAATCCCCAAACAGAACAGAGTCACGCTTTTAGAAAACACACTTATGCCTGCTTCAGGGGAAAGGTGAGGTGGGGTGACGCATAAAACTCGAGTTTGAAATGAGCACAGATACCCTTCCGAAAACCGAATATGGAATGGACACGACCTACTCCTTGCTCAATCAACTGGACTCACCAGACCCTGTTCATCGCACAAGTATCTATCCGACTAGTAAGCATCTTAAAAGCTAAGTCTTGATATCTCTGTGTAAGTGCATCAAGTGTGTGTAAAGCGGCCTAAAACCAGCAGGGAAAATCAGCTCAGACCCATTCTGAGGATACATTTCCAACATAAAGAAGAAACAAGCAGGGCAAAACAGAGAGAAATTCTTCCAAAATGCGTTCAGGGACTGGCATGCAACCAGGATTGACCACATCTACAGCCCCAGCGGCAGAAGACATAAGGCTGGACACTCTTGGGGCTGAGACGATTGGTGAGGTTGGGAAAGCAAATGCAGACCCTTGAAAGGAATCCTGCGTGCTCCCCATTCCATGGGTCCCAACTCTCCAGGTTCAACGCAATCTTCCGACAGCGAAAGCACTCATTGGAAACCCAGCGGTTGCTACACCGTGGGATCGGGAAAGCTTTCTGAAACTCACCTCAGTTTTCATCTCCTGGTGCTCGTGTTCTCCATTCAGGCCCCCTTACTAACAATCTCCCCACTTGGAGACTCGGCGCCTTTCCATGCCTCTTTCGTACCGTCTGCAATTTGTCCGCAGGATGAACTGCAAGAGGGGGAACCAATGAGAGACTCGCTGGAGGTGTTTGGTCGGGCACATGTCACTCTCATTTCCCATCACGAAGAAGAATTCACCAGCGGTTCAGCCTGCCACCCCGGATCGACAATAGGGCGTGAAGCCATCCAGCCGTGTTGCGTCCCACTCACAAAAAAGCGACTTGGGAAATGGAGCTCAGGGGCACTGCACTTCCCAAACCTGCAGAGTTCTAAACGATAACTATCGCCCCAAAATATATTGAGGTCAGGCTACGAAGAGGCGCTGAACGCAAGGCAGAACTGCAGGAAACGGATGTCAACGGGTACATCGGAATGGCCCCGATAGCACATGAAAAGCGCCAGAACGTGGACAATGATGCGGTTGGCCAAAAAGGGCGTATGCGTTTTTTCCTGAATATATTCAGGAAAAAACGCATACGCCCTTTTTGGCCAACCAAGCAACCTGGGAGAGCAAATCAGCACTACAAAAAATCTCTCGCCCCCCCCCGGGGCAAAAGGGCCAGACGAAAAAAGTCTAAAAACCAGAAAGGCAGGACAGCCCACGGAGTCAAGGGAGCCTTGTTAAGCTGATGGGCGGGATGTCAATGGCCAACAGCCAATCTTCACAAGTGTATCCTCTTTCCCAAACCATGTAAAACACAGAACCACAGAGCATAGGGCACTTCCACACATGGGCGTTGACCTTGGGAAAATGAAAAAATCAACCAGACACAGGGACCCCAAAGTTGAGGGCTGCTGTCTTGACAAGAACCTCCACTCCGGTACACGTTTCATATCCCAGGAAAGAGCCAAGTGGACAAAGACGAGTGGACAAGTGGACAAGTGCAGAAGTGGTGCTACGTAGGTCCAATGGAGTGTCACTCAGCCATGAAATCCACGTCATGAGGCTGGTAGCAGCATCCTGAGTGGATTTAGGTACGATCATCCTCAGTGAAATAAGTCCCACAAAAAAAGAAACTTATGATATCACTTATCGAGGGAATGTAAAAATCGCTCCCCATGCACTGAATCCCCAAACAGAACAGAGTCACGCTTTTAGAAAACACACTTATGCCTGCTTCAGGGGAAAGGTGAGGTGGGGTGACGCATAAAACTCGAGTTTGAAATGAGCACAGATACCCTTCCGAAAACCGAATATGGAATGGACACGACCTACTCCTTGCTCAATCAACTGGACTCACCAGACCCTGTTCATCGCACAAGTATCTATCCGACTAGTAAGCATCTTAAAAGCTAAGTCTTGATATCTCTGTGTAAGTGCATCAAGTGTGTGTAAAGCGGCCTAAAACCAGCAGGGAAAATCAGCTCAGACCCATTCTGAGGATACATTTCCAACATAAAGAAGAAACAAGCAGGGCAAAACAGAGAGAAATTCTTCCAAAATGCGTTCAGGGACTGGCATGCAACCAGGATTGACCACATCTACAGCCCCAGCGGCAGCAGACATAAGGCTGGACACTCTTGGGGCTGAGACGATTGGTGAGGTTGGGAAAGCAAATGCAGACCCTTGAAAGGAATCCTGCGTGCTCCCCATTCCATGGGTCCCAACTCTCCAGGTTCAACGCAATCTTCCGACAGCGAAAGCACTCATTGGAAACCCAGCGGTTGCTACACCGTGGGATCGGGAAAGCTTTCTGAAACTCACCTCAGTTTTCATCTCCTGGTGCTCGTGTTCTCCATTCAGGCCCCCTTACTAACAATCTCCCCACTTGGAGACTCGGCGCCTTTCCATGCCTCTTTCGTACCGTCTGCAATTTGTCCGCAGGATGAACTGCAAGAGGGGGAACCAATGAGAGACTCGCTGGAGGTGTTTGGTCGGGCACATGTCACTCTCATTTCCCATCACGAAGAAGAATTCACCAGCGGTTCAGCCTGCCACCCCGGATCGACAATAGGGCGTGAAGCCATCCAGCCGTGTTGCGTCCCACTCACAAAAAAGCGACTTGGGAAATGGAGCTCAGGGGCACTGCACTTCCCAAACCTGCAGAGTTCTAAACGATAACTATCGCCCCAAAATATATTGAGGTCAGGCTACGAAGAGGCGCTGAACGCAAGGCAGAACTGCAGGAAACGGATGTCAACGGGTACATCGGAATGGCCCCGATAGCACATGAAAAGCGCCAGAACGTGGACAATGATGCGGTTGGCCAAAAAGGGCGTATGCGTTTTTTCCTGAATATATTCAGGAAAAAACGCATACGCCCTTTTTGGCCAACCAAGCAACCTGGGAGAGCAAATCAGCACTACAAAGAAATCTCTCCCCCCCCCCCCCCCCCGGGGCAAAAGGGCCAGGCGAAAAAAGTCTAAAAACCAGAAAGGCAGGACAGCCCACGGAGTCAAGGGAGCCTTGTTAAGCTGATGGGCGGGATGTCAATGGCCAACAGCCAATCTTCAGAAGTGTATCCTCTTTCCCAAACCATGTAAAACACAGAACCACAGAGCATAGGGCACTTCCACACATGGGCGTTGACCTTGGGAAAATGAAAAAATCAACCAGACACAGGGACCCCAAAGTTGAGGGCTGCTGTCTTGACAAGAACCTCCACTCCGGTACACGTTTCATATCCCAGGAAAGAGCCAAGTGGACAAAGACGAGTGGACAAGTGGACAAAGACAAGTGGACAAGTGGACAAGTGGTGCTACGTAGGTCCAATGGAGTGTCACTCAGCCATGAAATCCACGTCATGAGGCTGGTAGCAGCATCCTGAGTGGATTTAGGTACGATCATCCTCAGTGAAATAAGTCCCACAAAAAAAGAAACTTATGATATCACTTATCGAGGGAATGTAAAAATCGCTCCCCATGCACTGAATCCCCAAACAGAACAGAGTCACGCTTTTAGAAAACACACTTATGCCTGCTTCAGGGGAAAGGTGAGGTGGGGTGACGCATAAAACTCGAGTTTGAAATGAGCACAGATACCCTTCCGAAAACCGAATATGGAATGGACACGACCTACTCCTTGCTCAATCAACTGGACTCACCAGACCCTGTTCATCGCACAAGTATCTATCCGACTAGTAAGCATCTTAAAAGCTAAGTCTTGATATCTCTGTGTAAGTGCATCAAGTGTGTGTAAAGCGGCCTAAAACCAGCAGGGAAAATCAGCTCAGACCCATTCGGAGGATACATTTCCAACATAAAGAAGAAACAAGCAGGGCAAAACAGAGAGAAATTCTTCCAAAATGCGTTCAGGGACTGGCATGCAACCAGGATTGACCACATCTACAGCCCCAGCGGCAGAAGACATAAGGCTGGACACTCTTGGGGCTGAGACGATTGGTGAGGTTGGGAAAGCAAATGCAGACCCTTGAAAGGAATCCTGCGTGCTCCCCATTCCATGGGTCCCAACTCTCCAGGTTCAACGCAATCTTCCGACAGCGAAAGCACTCATTGGAAACCCAGCGGTTGCTACACCGTGGGATCGGGAAAGCTTTCTGAAACTCACCTCAGTTTTCATCTCCTGGTGCTCGTGTTCTCCATTCAGGCCCCCTTACTAACAATCTCCCCACTTGGAGACTCGGCGCCTTTCCATGCCTCTTTCGTACCGTCTGCAATTTGTCCGCAGGATGAACTGCAAGAGGGGGAACCAATGAGAGACTCGCTGGAGGTGTTTGGTCGGGCACATGTCACTCTCATTTCCCATCACGAAGAAGAATTCACCAGCGGTTCAGCCTGCCACCCCGGATCGACAATAGGGCGTGAAGCCATCCAGCCGTGTTGCGTCCCACTCACAAAAAAGCGACTTGGGAAATGGAGCTCAGGGGCACTGCACTTCCCAAACCTGCAGAGTTCTAAACGATAACTATCGCCCCAAAATATATTGAGGTCAGGCTACGAAGAGGCGCTGAACGCAAGGCAGAACTGCAGGAAACGGATGTCAACGGGTACATCGGAATGGCCCCGATAGCACATGAAAAGCGCCAGAACGTGGACAATGATGCGGTTGGCCAAAAAGGGCGTATGCGTTTTTTCCTGAATATATTCAGGAAAAAACGCATACGCCCTTTTTGGCCAACCAAGCAACCTGGGAGAGCAAATCAGCACTACAAAGAAATCTCTCGCCCCCCCCCCCGGGGCAAAAGGGCCAGGCGAAAAAAGTCTAAAAACCAGAAAGGCAGGACAGCCCACGGAGTCAAGGGAGCCTTGTTAAGCTGATGGGCGGGATGTCAATGGCCAACAGCCAATCTTCACAAGTGTATCCTCTTTCCCAAACCATGTAAAACACAGAACCACAGAGCATAGGGCACTTCCACACATGGGCGTTGACCTTGGGAAAATGAAAAAATCAACCAGACACAGGGACCCCAAAGTTGAGGGCTGCTGTCTTGACAAGAACCTCCACTCCGGTACACGTTTCATATCCCAGGAAAGAGCCAAGTGGACAAAGACGAGTGGACAAGTGGACAAAGACAAGTGGACAAGTGGACAAGTGGTGCTACGTAGGTCCAATGGAGTGTCACTCAGCCATGAAATCCACGTCATGAGGCTGGTAGCAGCATCCTGAGTGGATTTAGGTACGATCATCCTCAGTGAAATAAGTCCCACAAAAAAAGAAACTTATGATATCACTTATCGAGGGAATGTAAAAATCGCTCCCCATGCACTGAATCCCCAAACAGAACAGAGTCACGCTTTTAGAAAACACACTTATGCCTGCTTCAGGGGAAAGGTGAGGTGGGGTGACGCATAAAACTCGAGTTTGAAATGAGCACAGATACCCTTCCGAAAACCGAATATGGAATGGACACGACCTACTCCTTGCTCAATCAACTGGACTCACCAGACCCTGTTCATCGCACAAGTATCTATCCGACTAGTAAGCATCTTAAAAGCTAAGTCTTGATATCTCTGTGTAAGTGCATCAAGTGTGTGTAAAGCGGCCTAAAACCAGCAGGGAAAATCAGCTCAGACCCATTCTGAGGATACATTTCCAACATAAAGAAGAAACAAGCAGGGCAAAACAGAGAGAAATTCTTCCAAAATGCGTTCAGGGACTGGCATGCAACCAGGATTGACCACATCTACAGCCCCAGCGGCAGAAGACATAAGGCTGGACACTCTTGGGGCTGAGACGATTGGTGAGGTTGGGAAAGCAAATGCAGACCCTTGAAAGGAATCCTGCGTGCTCCCCATTCCATGGGTCCCAACTCTCCAGGTTCAACGCAATCTTCCGACAGCGAAAGCACTCATTGGAAACCCAGCGGTTGCTACACCGTGGGATCGGGAAAGCTTTCTGAAACTCACCTCAGTTTTCATCTCCTGGTGCTCGTGTTCTCCATTCAGGCCCCCTTACTAACAATCTCCCCACTTGGAGACTCGGCGCCTTTCCATGCCTCTTTCGTACCGTCTGCAATTTGTCCGCAGGATGAACTGCAAGAGGGGGAACCAATGAGAGACTCGCTGGAGGTGTTTGGTCGGGCACATGTCACTCTCATTTCCCATCACGAAGAAGAATTCACCAGCGGTTCAGCCTGCCACCCCGGATCGACAATAGGGCGTGAAGCCATCCAGCCGTGTTGCGTCCCACTCACAAAAAAGCGACTTGGGAAATGGAGCTCAGGGGCACTGCACTTCCCAAACCTGCAGAGTTCTAAACGATAACTTTCGCCCCAAAATATATTGAGCGCAGGCAACGAAGAGGCGCTGAACGCAAGGCAGAACTGCAGGAAACGGATGTCAACGGGTACATCGGAATGGCCCCGATAGCACATGAAAAGCGCCAGAACGTGGACAATGATGCGGTTGGCCAAAAAGGGCGTATGCGTTTTTTCCTGAATATATTCAGGAAAAAACGCATACGCCCTTTTTGGCCAACCAAGCAACCTGGGAGAGGAAATCAGCACTACAAAGAAATCTCTCCCCCCCCCCCCCCCGGGGCAAAAGGGCCAGGCGAAAAAAGTCTAAAAACCAGAAAGGCAGGACAGCCCACGGAGTCAAGGGAGCCTTGTTAAGCTGATGGGCGGGATGTCAATGGCCAACAGCCAATCTTCACAAGTGTATCCTCTTTCCCAAACCATGTAAAACACAGAACCACAGAGCATAGGGCACTTCCACACATGGGCGTTGACCTTGGGAAAATGAAAAAATCAACCAGACACAGGGACCCCAAAGTTGAGGGCTGCTGTCTTGACAAGAACCTCCACTCCGGTACACGTTTCATATCCCAGGAAAGAGCCAAGTGGACAAAGACGAGTGGACACGTGGACAAAGACAAGTGGACAAGTGGACAAGTGGTGCTACGAAGGTCCAATGGAGTGTCACTCAGCCATGAAATCCACGTCATGAGGCTGGTAGCAGCATCCTGAGTGGATTTAGGTACGATCATCCTCAGTGAAATAAGTCCCACAAAAAAAGAAACTTATGATATCACTTATCGAGGGAATGTAAAAATCGCTCCCCATGCACTGAATCCCCAAACAGAACAGAGTCACGCTTTTAGAAAACACACTTATGCCTGCTTCAGGGGAAAGGTGAGGTGGGGTGACGCATAAAACTCGAGTTTGAAATGAGCACAGATACCCTTCCGAAAACCGAATATGGAATGGACACGACCTACTCCTTGCTCAATCAACTGGACTCACCAGACCCTGTTCATCGCACAAGTATCTATCCGACTAGTAAGCATCTTAAAAGCTAAGTCTTGATATCTCTGTGTAAGTGCATCAAGTGTGTGTAAAGCGGCCTAAAACCAGCAGGGAAAATCAGCTCAGACCCATTCTGAGGATACATTTCCAACATAAAGAAGAAACAAGCAGGGCAAAACAGAGAGAAATTCTTCCAAAATGCGTTCAGGGACTGGCATGCAACCAGGATTGACCACATCTACAGCCCCAGCGGCAGAAGACATAAGGCTGGACACTCTTGGGGCTGAGACGATTGGTGAGGTTGGGAAAGCAAATGCAGACCCTTGAAAGGAATCCTGCGTGCTCCCCATTCCATGGGTCCCAACTCTCCAGGTTCAACGCAATCTTCCGACAGCGAAAGCACTCATTGGAAACCCAGCGGATGCTACACCGTGGGATCGGGAAAGCTTTCTGAAACTCACCTCAGTTTTCATCTCCTGGTGCTCGTGTTCTCCATTCAGGCCCCCTTACTAACAATCTCCCCACTTGGAGACTCGGCGCCTTTCCATGCCTCTTTCGTACCGTCTGCAATTTGTCCGCAGGATGAACTGCAAGAGGGGGAACCAATGAGAGACTCGCTGGAGGTGTTTGGTCGGGCACATGTCACTCTCATTTCCCATCACGAAGAAGAATTCACCAGCGGTTCAGCCTGCCACCCCGGATCGACAATAGGGCGTGAAGCCATCCAGCCGTGTTGCGTCCCACTCACAAAAAAGCGACTTGGGAAATGGAGCTCAGGGGCACTGCACTTCCCAAACCTGCAGAGTTCTAAACGATAACTTTCGCCCCAAAATATATTGAGCGCAGGCTACGAAGAGGCGCTGAACGCAAGGCAGAACTGCAGGAAACGGATGTCAACGGGTACATCGGAATGGCCCCGATAGCACATGAAAAGCGCCAGAACGTGGACAATGATGCGGTTGGCCAAAAAGGGCGTATGCGTTTTTTCCTGAATATATTCAGGAAAAAACGCATACGCCCTTTTTGGCCAACCAAGCAACCTGGGAGAGCAAATCAGCACTACAAAGAAATCTCTCGCCCCCCCCCCCCGGGGCAAAAGGGCCAGGCGAAAAAAGTCTAAAAACCAGAAAGGCAGGACAGGCCACGGAGTCAAGGGAGCCTTGTTAAGCTGATGGGCGGGATGTCAATGGCCAACAGCCAATCTTCACAAGTGTATCCTCTTTCCCAAACCATGTAAAACACAGAACCACAGAGCATAGGGCACTTCCACACATGGGCGTTGACCTTGGGAAAATGAAAAAATCAACCAGACACAGGGACCCCAAAGTTGAGGGCTGCTGTCTTGACAAGAACCTCCACTCCGGTACACGTTTCATATCCCAGGAAAGAGCCAAGTGGACAAAGACGAGTGGACACGTGGACAAAGACAAGTGGACAAGTGGACAAGTGGTGCTACGTAGGTCCAATGGAGTGTCACTCAGCCATGAAATCCACGTCATGAGGCTGGTAGCAGCATCCTGAGTGGATTTATGTACGATCATCCTCAGTGAAATAAGTCCCACAAAAAAAGAAACTTATGATATCACTTATCGAGGGAATGTAAAAATCGCTCCCCATGCACTGAATCCCCAAACAGAACAGAGTCACGCTTTTAGAAAACACACTTATGCCTGCTTCAGGGGAAAGGTGAGGTGGGGTGACGCATAAAACTCGAGTTTGAAATGAGCACAGATACCCTTCCGAAAACCGAATATGGAATGGACACGACCTACTCCTTGCTCAATCAACTGGACTCACCAGACCCTGTTCATCGCACAAGTATCTATCCGACTAGTAAGCATCTTAAAAGCTAAGTCTTGATATCTCTGTGTAAGTGCATCAAGTGTGTGTAAAGCGGCCTAAAACCAGCAGGGAAAATCAGCTCAGACCCATTCTGAGGATACATTTCCAACATAAAGAAGAAACAAGCAGGGCAAAACAGAGAGAAATTCTTCCAAAATGCGTTCAGGGACTGGCATGCAACCAGGATTGACCACATCTACAGCCCCAGCGGCAGAAGACATAAGGCTGGACACTCTTGGGGCTGAGACGATTGGTGAGGTTGGGAAAGCAAATGCAGACCCTTGAAAGGAATCCTGCGTGCTCCCCATTCCATGGGTCCCAACTCTCCAGGTTCAACGCAATCTTCCGACAGCGAAAGCACTCATTGGAAACCCAGCGGATGCTACACCGTGGGATCGGGAAAGCTTTCTGAAACTCACCTCAGTTTTCATCTCCTGGTGCTCGTGTTCTCCATTCAGGCCCCCTTACTAACAATCTCCCCACTTGGAGACTCGGCGCCTTTCCATGCCTCTTTCGTACCGTCTGCAATTTGTCCGCAGGATGAACTGCAAGAGGGGGAACCAATGAGAGACTCGCTGGAGGTGTTTGGTCGGGCACATGTCACTCTCATTTCCCATCACGAAGAAGAATTCACCAGCGGTTCAGCCTGCCACCCCGGATCGACAATAGGGCGTGAAGCCATCCAGCCGTGTTGCGTCCCACTCACAAAAAAGCGACTTGGGAAATGGAGCTCAGGGGCACTGCACTTCCCAAACCTGCAGAGTTCTAAACGATAACTATCGCCCCAAAATATATTGAGGTCAGGCTACGAAGAGGCGCTGAACGCAAGGCAGAACTGCAGGAAACGGATGTCAACGGGTACATCGGAATGGCCCCGATAGCACATGAAAAGCGCCAGAACGTGGACAATGATGCGGTTGGCCAAAAAGGGCGTATGCGTTTTTTCCTGAATATATTCAGGAAAAAACGCATACGCCCTTTTTGGCCAACCAAGCAACCTGGGAGAGCAAATCAGCACTACAAAGAAATCTCTCGCCCCCCCCCCCGGGGCAAAAGAGCCAGGCGAAAAAAGTCTAAAAACCAGAAAGGCAGGACAGCCCACGGAGTCAAGGGAGCCTTGTTAAGCTGATGGGCGGGATGTCAATGGCCAACAGCCAATCTTCACAAGTGTATCCTCTTTCCCAAACCATGTAAAACACAGAACCACAGAGCATAGGGCACTTCCACACATGGGCGTTGACCTTGGGAAAATGAAAAAATCAACCAGACACAGGGACCCCAAAGTTGAGGGCTGCTGTCTTGACAAGAACCTCCACTCCGGTACACGTTTCATATCCCAGGAAAGAGCCAAGTGGACAAAGACGAGTGGACACGTGGACAAAGACAAGTGGACAAGTGGACAAGTGGCGCTACGTAGGTCCAATGGAGTGTCACTCAGCCATGAAATCCACGTCATGAGGCTGGTAGCAGCATCCTGAGTGGATTTAGGTACGATCATCCTCAGTGAAATAAGTCCCACAAAAAAAGAAACTTATGATATCACTTATCGAGGGAATGTAAAAATCGCTCCCCATGCACTGAATCCCCAAACAGAACAGAGTCACGCTTTTAGAAAACACACTTATGCCTGCTTCAGGGGAAAGGTGAGGTGGGGTGACGCATAAAACTCGAGTTTGAAATGAGCACAGATACCCTTCCGAAAACCGAATATGGAATGGACACGACCTACTCCTTGCTCAATCAACTGGACTCACCAGACCCTGTTCATCGCACAAGTATCTATCCGACTAGTAAGCATCTTAAAAGCTAAGTCTTGATATCTCTGTGTAAGTGCATCAAGTGTGTGTAAAGCGGCCTAAAACCAGCAGGGAAAATCAGCTCAGACCCATTCTGAGGATACATTTCCAACATAAAGAAGAAACAAGCAGGGCAAAACAGAGAGAAATTCTTCCAAAATGCGTTCAGGGACTGGCATGCAACCAGGATTGACCAC